>NC_057799.1:410716614-410976919 GCF_018294505.1 Triticum aestivum | reverse complement strand
GTTGCCACGTGGCAGGCGGCGATTGGGCGAGGGTCGGCGGCGGACGTGTCCGGCGGCGCGGAGGGGAAAAGAACTAGGGTTTGACCCGGATTTCGGAGGGGGAGGTGTTTTTATAGGTAGAGGGAGCTAGGAGACTCCAAATGGAGCACGGTTTTCGCCCACACGATCGTGACCGAACGACCTAGAGCATGGAAGTGACTTAGAGGGCTTTTGGGCTGTTTTGGAGGGGTGTTTTGCGGCAACACACAAAAAGACTTTGCGGTTGCCTGGTTAACCGTTGGAGCACCAAACGACCTCCAAATGGAATGAAACTTGACAGGTGGCTACCGGTGGTATACCAAGGCCACTTGGCAAGACTTGGTCCATTCTGAGAACGTTCAACACCCGCTAACAAAAAGAAACAAGAGGGGTGCGCCGGTGCATGTGGGAGTGCCGGATTGCAAAACGGACAACGGGGAAAATGCTCGGATGCATGAGACGAACACGGATGCAAATGAGATGCACATGATGACATGATATGAGATGCATGACATGAACAAAATGCAAAACGAAAAACAAAACCCGACCACGAAGGGAACATCATAACACATAGCCGAAAATGGCAAGAGTTGGAGTTACAAATATGGAAAGTTACATCCAGGGTGTTACAGGACGAGGCCATCATCTCCGCGTTCTCTGATGGCGTCTGCGACGTCAAGATGAAGGAGGAGCTCGCTATCCACAAGGAGTTGTGCACGTCTCTGGAGTTGTTCAACCTGGCGACCAAGTGCGCAAGAGCCGAGGAGGGGCGCCTCTCCCTCCTCGAGCTCCCGGCTGCGGACCCGGAGGAGAAGAAAGCCAAGGCCAAGGACGTGAAGCTCAAGGGAGCATGCGTGCTCGCGGCGGAGCCGGACACCAAGCGCGGCAGGGACCAGCCCGAGTCATCCAAGAGCAGCCGACCGTTCTGCGCCTTCCATAACCTGCATAGCCACAACACCAGCGATTGTCAAGAGCTAAGAGCCATTCGAGAAGGACGCTTCGGTCGACGCCCCAAGCGCAACGACCGGGGCTACGGCCGAGGAGGAGGACGTGGTGGTGGACACTGGGATGACGGTGGCCCACGCCAGGAGTGGCGCGACCAGCCTCGTGAGGACTGCTGGCAGGATCAGTCTCGCGAGGGCGCCTGGAGGGATCATCCTCGTGAGGATCATCGTCAGGGCAACGCCGGTCTTCCTCCACTACTGCCACCACCAAGAAGGAATGACGACCACCATCAGGACGAGGGGGCTGGGGGCTTTCAGGAGCCGCGTGCCATCGCCTGCATCTTGGGCGGAGCTCAAGCCCCAGCCTCACAGCATATCTTCAAACAGTTTGCTCGTGAAGTGAATGCAGTCCTCCCCAAGCTCGAGGCCACGCGCCCGCTCAGATGGTCCAAGTGCGCCATCACATTCAGCTCGGCAGATCAGCTCAAGTGCGCGACTACCGCTGGCGCCCTCCCGATGCTTTGTTCGCCAGTCATTAGCAATGTGCAAGTTACGAAGACTCTCATCGATGGTGGCGCAGGGCTCAACGTCCTGTCCGTCGACACGTTCGACAACCTCCAAGTGCCGTATGACCAGCTTTAGCCCACCAAGCCTTTCTCAGGAGTGACCGGCGGCTCCATCACCCCGATCGGGCAGGTCCGCCTCCCCGTCACCTTCGGACAGCCCGACAACTACCATACCGAGCTCATCGACTTCGATGTCGCCCACATCCGTCTGCCATACAATGCGATCCTCGGGTACCCAGCCCTGGCTAAGTTGATGGCGGTGACCCATCACTGCTACAATGTCCTCAAAATGCCAGGAAGCGGCGGAGTCATCACGGTCTCGCACAAAGAAAGAGACGCGGTGTGCTCCCTCGAGCGTGCCTTCCAAGCTGCAGTAATCAACGACCCCGACAGCAAGGGCGAGCGTCCTCCTGAGGCCACCCCCAAGAAGAAGAAGCAGCTGCTCCACATAGGGCCTCAGGCAAGCGGCGCCAAGACCGGATCGGCGCCCGCGCCTGGGGCGCCTCCCTCCATCGCATAGGAAGGCGCGCCCAGCGCCCTCCTCGGGCAGGGCACAGGGGCTCTCTTTTGGAGGGCCTCAGACCTTGCCAACATCACGAGGGAGGCGCTTGGGCACCACTTGGAGGCGTGCTTCACAACACGTTTCCCTCAGGAGAACACAGGGCGAGGAGCGCCCACCGCTCAGGAGTTCATCACCAAGACCACTCAGGAACTGCAAGACGCAAGGGCCATGTGCGGCGGCCGCCGCTCACCAGGCATAGCTCCCCATCCACGCGAGGATACCGGGCTGCGTGTCTGTGTCGATGTCCCAGGGCTCAACAGAGTCGCGTCTCAGGAGTCCTTCTGGCCTTCGCGCGTGGGACGCTGCGAGGGCCCACCGCACAGCTACATTCGCATGCCTTTCGGCCTGCCGAGCGTGGCGTCTGCCTATCAGCGCAACCTGCGGTGCGTCCTGGCGACTCAGGAGGCTAGGTACCACGCCATCTTGATGGAGATAGAGATGGTCCTCAAGGAACCACCTGGACCCCTAGAGCCTCCCGAGGCTTAGGGCCCCAGTGGCTCGTGAGGACCGACCCCTTCGCCGTGTACCTTCAGCCGCCCCAACTCTCCTTTCATCAGCAGAATCAGGTGACATTTTCCAAGTTTGTTTAGCTGGGAGTGCCCTCAGGGCTGCATCATTCCCAGGCCATGTGGGTCCGTCTATCGGATCATGGGTTCCGGCAAAACCCTCAAGGTTCGAACACTGGGGTGCGCGCGAAGATTTCCTCCCTACCGATCCACACCCTGGCTCGCTAAGATCTCGCGGACAAACTCAACGAACTCACAACACAAGGGACGCAAGATTTATACTGGTTCGGGCCACTGTTGTGGCGTAATACCCTACTCCAGTGTAGTGGTGGTGGATTGCCTCTTGGGCTGATGATGAACAGTACAAGGGAAAGAACAGCCTCCTGAGGTTGAGGTGTTCTTGTGCTCGGTGTGTCGCTAAGGGTTGGGTGAGATGCCTCTGAATGAGTTCTGGCTTGCTTCTGAGCCAGCTCGAGACGAGTTGCCTCCTACTATGGTGGCTGGTCCTATTTATAGAGGCCCTGGTCCTCTCCCCAAATATTGAGCGGGAAGGGAGCCAACAACGGCCAATTTGAAAGGGGACAACTAGTACAGCTTATCCTGACAAAAGCGGTCTTCGCCTGCAAAAGGCTCTGGTGGTGATGCCAACTTGGGCTCCACAGTGACCTCCGTCTTGCCGTCCTGCTGGTCTTGGTCTCGTTGCACCGATATGGAAACCTTTGCTTGATGCCTCGGTACTCCGCGCCTGCGCTTGCCCCTTTAGCAGCAAAGAGGAAACGAGGACGCTGCGTGCGCTGGCGCCCGCCTGGTCTCGATCGTCATGGCTCACGTCACGAGGACCTCGCGAGGTTTGCCTTGCCTTGATCTCTCCGCCCCTCGCGAGCCTGCCTGGTGAGGCCGCTCCTGAGGAGGTCTTGGGTCGTCCGCCTCGCGAGGCTTGGCCCCTCGCGAGGGTCTTGAATGCCTTGTCGATGAATATGGGCCGTACAGGCCTACTAGCTCAGCCACGCCGTGGGCCGCAGGCAGGCATGTCTGGGGACCCCCGTTCCCAGAATGCCGATAGTAGCCCCCGGGCCCAGGGCGCGCTCGGGCTTGGCTTCGAGGCAAAGCCAAAGGTCAAGTGCGGAGCGCCGCGGGCGCCAAAAGCCCGCGGCCTCGGTCGACGCATGGCGGTCGATTGAACGTGGGCGTCTCCGCTTCCCCACGCTGCCTCGGCAACTGCCCGACTTGACAAAAGGCTGGCGCAGACAGTGCTTGCCTTCATTGCTTCTCTTCGCCTTGATAAGATCCCCTTCCTTGCGCCCTGCTTCCGAAATCCTTAGATCTGCTTCCATCTCCACCCGCATCGGCGACCGATGGCGCCGTGCAAGGTCAAGCCCTCTGCGTCGCCGGCTTGGTACGAGCCTGCTCTCGATGCACCCAACGTCTCCGAGAAGAGCCTCGCCTCCACGTGCTTGCTGACGGCGGGTGAGAGCAACGAATGGGGGAAGACGGAGCTTCGGGCTGCCTCCGTCGAGCCGGAGCCCGAGGGGAGCACGTTCTTCCCCTTCTTCACGAGCAGCATCGCCGCCGGGTTGGTTCTCCCTTCTCTGACTTCTTCTATGAGGTCCTCGACCACTTCGGGCTGCAGGCGCTGCATCTGCATCCCAACTCCATCCTTCTCCTATCCATCTTCGCTTACTATTGCGAGGCGTATCTGGGCGTGATGCCTTCCGTGGATCTTCCGCGCCACTTCTTCTTCCTTCGCCTTAGCGATGGTCACATCTCCGGGTGTGCCAATTTCATCGCGTCCGGCAAGGCCAATTCGATCTCGAACACCGGGAAGAGGGTCGACAACCTCAGGGCCAAATGGGTCATGATGAGTGCTAAGTGTGTCCATCCACGCTTGGAACTGCCGACAGAGGTGCCCCAGTCTGACAAGGGGTGGTCCTGTGCAAAGCTCACTGACGAGCGGGCGTCGTCGGTGTTGGAGCAGATGATGACTGACTTGAAGCCGGGCAACGCGAAGGCGGCCAAATTGACGGGGGCCATGCTCCTGAGGGAATTCCTGACGCTGCGCGGTTGCTCCACTTCAGGCGCACGCGCGCCCTTTGTGGAAGCTTGGAGATGAAGGGGACAAGGTTCGCCTGAGGCCGGGGGCCCTGCCTGACGATGAGCTAACTGCTGTCCTGCGCCCCCTGGTTGGGGACAACTAGGAGTACCCGCCGAGCGCCTTCGTTCCTTTGTTCCACCGCAAGGACTGGGAGCCAATCGTGGCCTCCAAGCTGACCTTTGACACGCGCGGGCTGGTGCTGCCCACGCCCTCTGGAGGCGCTGCTGCGCCGAAGCTGGTGGAGCTGTCTTCTGACGAGTCCCGTGGGGAGGAAGAAGAGGAGGGAGACTCGGAGGTGACCCCCTAGGAGATGGGAGAAACCCCTCCCGTGAGCAAGGCTGACATCCTCCGCGCCCTTCCTGACGACGCCGAGGTCGACACCCGCCGGGGGGAGGGAGAGCTGCCCGCTATCCCGATGAAGGGCAGGTCGTCGCTGATTTCTCGAGGTGCTGCCTCCGCCTTGACGCCGCCTAGAGCCGGCTCCGGCCCTTCTGCTGCGCCGTCTTCTGCTTCCGGGGCCCGTGTGCCCACTCCTCAGGCCCCGACGCTTTCGGGTTTCAGGCTCCCCAAGCGGAAGGTGGACTATGTCGCGGTGGACCAGTAAGTGCTTCGAGCTTCATCTTGTTCCTGCATGTGCTTGCCATTTTCTGACGTTCACCTTTGGTTGATCAGGCTGACGCCTTCGGCGAAGAAGAGGAAGGAGGATGCAGCGGCCGCGCCTCCTTCTGCACAGAAGGGAGGCGACAGCACTCGCACCTCCCCAGCCCGGTCGCCCTCGCGAGGCCAAGAGGAGCATCGTCAAGAGGAGTCAGCCCCGCTGGCTCCGGAAGTGCCGGTGCCCGGCTCGGCTGATGAGGCCCCAAAGGCCCAGGAGCCCTCGATCTTCCAGGCTCTGGTAACGACGTCGCCTCCTCCTCCTGCTGTGCGTCTGGCCCCAAATTCTTCTCCTTCCTCCACCGTCTTGGAGGGTGTCCTTTCGGAGATGGCCAAGCTGCGGGAAGACCTCCTAGGTGCGGACCCGCGTTTGGTAGCTGGGCGCCTGGAGCTGGCTTCTGGCTGGCTTCACTCCGACTCGGCAGTTCAAGCGTCGCTGAGCCAGGCCGCGGCAGCCTCTGAGAAGGAGAAGCGGGCCGCCGCCAAAGCTGCGGTGGATCGCGAGGCGGCGCTGAAGGACGCCGAGGCCACCCGCGACCGCTGCCGAGAGCTGGAGGGTGAGCTGAAGAGCCTGCGCGACGAGCGCGCAAAAGAAGCACATGGCCGCGAAGCGAAGGAGGAGGATATGAAGGCTCGGGAGGACACCATCAAGGGCCGCAACGCCGAGCTGGCGGAGCCAGCGAAGGCGCAGGCTGCAGAGCGCAGCTGACTGGAGGAGCTAGAGCAGAAGGCGAAGGCGAGGGAAGCCGATCTCGACGCCAAGGCGAAGGTGCTGGCCGAAGACCGCGTGGCCTTCTCGCTTCTTGAGAAGAGGACCAGTGTGGCATTGAAGTCACTGTACGAGAAGGGCTTGGAGAAGCCGCTGACCACCGACGAGGATGGCCGTGCTCAGCTGCTTCCCCACTTGGTGAAGGCGCTTGAGGAAGTCGTGGAGGGCATCGGTCCCATGGCTGAGGCAGAGGCTCGTGTCCTTTCTTCAGCTGCGCTGACGCGTGTCTTCAGCCATCTGTACCTTCGCGACCCCAATACTCGTCACGACGAGCTGCTGGAGCCTGTAGCTGATGAACATTGTGCGGCTGCCGCCGCAGCCGTGAAAGGTCAGGTGGAGGCCCTGCTGAAGAAGTTCCGCGGCTTCGTCCTCGCGCCCTCGACCGGCGATGTCACCGATCCTGCGGCTGGTGGTGCAGGTGAAGGCGACGCTACCAAGGGAGGAGCACCTTCTGCGGGCGATGGCGGTGTCCAGGGGTGACCTGCGGCTGCTTTCCTGTTTCATTCTTGCAGCATGCATCAGGCCTCGTGGAGGCGTACTTTTGTTTGATATTGTGAGAACAATATGTCTTGTAATATTTGCTTCGAGATTTTGCGATTTTCTTCCTATTTGCTTTGTGTTCTGCGTCGGCAGAGCCCGGCCCCGCGCATACCTCGACCGCCCTTGGGTCGACCGGACACCAGGACGGACCAAGGAGTGAGGGGCTACGTGACCAGTTAGGCTCCTGAGTCACGATGCTCAGGAGTCCCCCTTGACGCGCAAACAACTTATAGGGAGGATATGCGAGGATAGGTTAACGTTCTACGTCGGCAGAGCCCAGCCCCGCGCATACCTCAACCGCCGTTGGGCTGACCGAAGACCAGGACGGACCAAGGGGCTACGTCACTAATTAGGCTCCTGAGTCGCGATGCTCAGGAATCCCCCTTGACGTGCAAACAATCTCCATACCTTTGCCCTCGCCGAGCCCGGCTCGGGAGGGGCGCACGACGACCAGGTCTGGGAGACCTGGTTGGGTGGCATACGCTTGGGCGTGACCTGAGCGCAGCCCCCGTGCCCAGCCCCCTCGCGCGGCTCTCCCAAGGGGAGGCGTTGCGGTGAGGCCGGACGCTGAGCTCTGGGGCTCCCTGAGGTTGGTACGACCATGAAGCCACCCTCAGTTGTTTATTACCAGCGCGGAGCATAGCGCTTCCGCTTGTGCACGGGCATAGCAGCTCCTCGGCAGTGTTGACAGCCAGCGCGGAGCATGGTGCTTCAACTTGTGCGTGTGAGGGGGGCTCCCTCTGCGGAGAGCCCCCAAGGCGTGTACAGCCCCGCCCTGACACGTGGCTTGCACGACAAGGCTAGACGAGGTGTATCTGGGCACTCGTGAGCCAGCGCGGGACTCACGAGGCCCTACCTCAAGGCGGGTTGCGCCTGGTCTTGGTTCTTGTTCGCTGTGCTGGTCCTGTGAGGTGGTCAGACAACCTGCACCAAACGAATCTCCTGAGGTTATCGCGTGATAAAGCCAAGCACCAACGGCCCCAGGAGGTGATGTGTACGGGGCCGGCCCACCAGACAGAGCTCAGCCGTTGGATTTATCGACGCTGCAGGGACGGGCCCGAGCACAGGCGCCGTGCTCAACTTACTCACGCGAAGGGTCCTGAAGAAAGACGGCCGGCGCGCGGTCCCCATGATGGGTGGCGATCGAGCAGGTAATAATCATAGGTTGAGTAAGCATGGAGAGCAGCAGGCTTAAGTAAATGCAAGGAAGATACATGCCACTGGGTCAGGCCCGAGCGACTTGGGGATGATGCAGCCCGAGGGGCGCCCCCAGCAAGGTAAGCCAAAGACATAAAAGGGATACATGCCATAGGGACGGACCAGTGCGGCTTCGGAATGATGCAGCCCGAGGGGCGCTCCCAGCTAAATGAACTTGGAAAATGTCACCTGGTTCTGTTGACGAAGGAGAGTTGGGGCAGCTGAAGGTGTGCAGTGAAAGGATTGCTCCTCACGAGCCACCGGGGCCCTGAGCCTCGGTAGGCTCTGGGGGCTCAGGTGGTTCCTAGAGGACCGTCTCTATCTCCGTCAGGACAGCGTGGTGCCTGGCCTCCTGAGCCGCCAGGATGTGCTAGTAGGCGGACGACGCGCTCGGCAGGCCAAAAGGCATGCAAACGTAGCTATGCGGTGGGCCCTCACAGCGTCCCACGTGCGAAGGCCAGAAAAGCTCCTGAGAAGTGGCCCTGTTGATCCTTGGGACATTGATGCAGACGCGCAGCCCGGCATCCTCGCCTAGATGGGAAGCTGCGCCTTGTGAGCGGCGGTCGCCGCGCATGGCCCTTGCGTCTTGCAATTCCTGAGTGGTCTTGGTGATGAACTCCTGAGCGGTGGGCGATCCTTGCCCTGTGCCCTCTTGAGGGAAACGTGCCATGAAGCATGCCTCCATGTGGTGCCCAAGCGCCTCCCTCGTGATGTGGGCAAGGTCTGAGGCCCTCCAGAAGAAAGCCCCCGAGCCCTGCCCGAGAAGGGCGCCGGGCGCGCCTTCCTATGCGATGGAGGGAGGCGCCCCTGGAGCGGGCGCTGATCCTGACGAGGTTCCAGCTGCGACGCCACCCTCCTGAGGTCCTGCACGGCGCATCTGCTTCTTCTTCTTGGGGATGGCCTCAGGAGGGCCCTCGCCCTTGCTGTCGGGGTCATCAATTGCTGCAGCTTGAAAGGCACGCTCGAGGGAGCACACCGCGTCTCTTTCTTCGCACGGGACTATGATGATTCCCCCGCTTCCCGGCATCTTGAGGACATTGTAGCCATGATGGGTCACCGCCATGAACTTGGCCAGGGCTAGATACCCGAGGATGGCATTGTACGGCAGACGGATGTGCGCGACGTCGAAGTCGATGAGCTCGGTGCGGTAGTTTTTGCGTTCTCCGAAGGTGACAGGGAGGTGGACTAGCCCTATTGGTGTGGTAGAACTGTCGGTCACTCCTGAGAAAGGCTTGGTAGGCTGAAGCTGGTCATATGGCACTTGGAGGTTGTCGAACGTGTCGACGGACAGGACGTTGAGCCCTGCGCCGCCGTCGATGAGGGTCTTGGTAACTTGCACGTTGCTGATGACTGGTGAACAAAGCATTGGGAGGGCGCCAGCGGTAGCTGCGCACTTGAGCTGATCTGCCCAGTTGAACGTGATGGGGCACTGGGACCATCTGAGCAGGCGTGTGGCCTCGAGCTTGGGGAGGACTGCATTCACTTCACGAGCACACTGCCTGAAGATAAGCTGCGAGGTTGGGGCTTGGGCTCTGCCCAAGATGCAGGCGATAGCACGCGGCTCCTGGAAGCCCCCAGGCCCTCGTCTTGATGGTGGTCGTCATTCCTTCTTGGCGGTGGCGGTAGCGGAGGGAGTCCAGCGTTGCCTTGAGTATGATCCTCACGAGGCTGATCCTGCTAGCGGTCTTCATGGGCCGGTCGCGCCACTCCTGGCGTGGGCCACGGTCGTCCCAGCGTCCGCCACCACGTCCTCCTCCTCGGCTGTAGCCCCGGTCTCCGCGCTCGGGGCGTCGACCGAAGCGCCCTTCTCGAATGGCTCTGAGCTCTTGACAGTCGCTGGTGTTGTGGGTATTCAGGTTGTGGAAGGTGCAGAACGGACGGCTGCTCTTGGATGACTCTGGTTGGTCTCTGCCATGCTTGGTGTCCGGTTCCGCCACGAGCACGACTGCTCCCTTGCGCTTCACGTCCTTGGCCTTGGCTTTCTTCTCCTCCGGGTCCGCAGGCGGGAGCTCGAGGAGGGAGAGGCGCCCCTCCTCAGCTCTTGCGCACTTGGTCGCCAGGTTGAACAACTCCAGAGACGTGCACAGCTCCTCATGGATAGCGAGCTCTTCCTTCATCTAGACGTCGCGGACGCCATCAGAGAACGCAGAGATGATGGCCTCGTCCGTCACCTTGGGGATCTTGAGGCGGACGTTGTTGAAGCGCTGGATGTACTTCTGGAGGGTCTCTCCTGGTTGTTGCTTGACGCGGCGCAAGTCACCTGCGGCCGGCGGGCGGTCGCGAGTGCCCTAGAAGTTGGCAATGAAACAGTTGCGCATCTCGTCCCAGGAGGAGATCGAGCCTGGGGGCAGGTTTAGGAGCCAGGAGCGGGCTCCATCCTTGAGAGCCATGGGCAACCAGTTCGCCATGACTGTCTCGTCGCCGTTGGCCGCTTCGATGCTCAGCTCATAGAGCTGCAAGAACTCCACGGGGTCGGGGGTGCCGTCGTAGCGAGGAGGCAGATCCGGTTTGAACTTGCCCGGCCAGGCGACGCTATGCAGCTCGGGGGTGAAGGCGCGGCAGCCGGCTGGGGTCACCGGGGCCTGCCTTTGAGGTGTAGCTTGCCCTTGGTGCCCACCCGCCGCCACGACAAGCGGCGCGGGGCCTTGCCGTGGCAAACGGTCCTGGCGCGGCGGTGCGAGGAGTGGTGGAGCGTTTTCTTGCGGCGGAGGGACTTCTTGACAGCTTCCCTCTTCACGCGCGGGCGCTGGACGCGGTGGGTCATGTCGTGGAGCCGCGCGCCTTGGCACCATGGCGCCGTCTTGATGCAGAGGTGGCGAGGTGCTCCGTGAGCGACGTCGCCCGTGGCTGGCGGAGGGCGAGGCAGAGAGAGGGACGGCGCAGGGGAGCCCCCTGCAGCGCGGACGAGCTCGGCGATGCGGTCGAGCCAGTCCTCGTAGAGGTCATCGACCGGGCGGTAGCGCAGGAGCTCGTGCGCCATGAGGAGCGTGGCTCGTGCGTCCATGGGGGCACGACGTGCATGAGACGAAGAACTGGCCGGGGTCAGCGATGGAGTGGCGGTGCGGCCATCCCGCCGCACCGAGGGGTGCAGCGAGGATGCTTGCTGCTCGTTCCCCGCCGGGCTGGTGGCGGCGTCAGCGGCAGGTGATGGGGAACAACGAGGTGACCCGCCGACGGGAGCCGTCTAAGCGACGCGGGCGGCGAGGGCAGCCCGGCGCTCCACACGAGCACGACGAGTGTCCTCCATGGAGACAACAGAGCAACGGGGCACGGAGCGACGGAAGAAAGCTTCGGCGCATCCCTACCTGGCGCGCCAAATGTCGGATCACGGGTTCTGGCAAAACCCTCAAGGTTCGAACACCGGGGTGCGCGCGAAGATTTCCTCCCTACCGATCCACGCCCTAGCTCGCTAAGATCTCGCGGACGAACTCGACGAACTCACAACACAAGGGACACAAGATTTATACTGGTTCGGGCCACCGTTGTGGTGTAATACCCTACTCCAGTGTGGTGGTGGTGGATTGCCTCTTGGGCTGATGATGAACAGTACAAGGGGAAGAACAACCTCCTTAGGTTGAGGTGTTCTTGTTCTTGGTGTGTCGCTAAGGGTTGGGTGAGATGCCTTTGAATGAGTTCTGGCTTGCTTCTGAGCCAGCTCGAGATGAGTTGCCTCCTACTGTGGTGGCTAGTCCTATTTATAGAGGCCCTGGTCCTCTCCCCAAATATTGAGCGGGAAGGGAGCCAACAACGGCCAATTTGAAAGGCGACATCTAGTACAGCTTATCCTGACAAAAGCGGTCTTCGCCTGCAAAAGGCTCTGGTGGTGACGCCGTCTTGGGATCCACTGTGACCTCCGTCTTGCCATCCTGCCGGTCTTGGTCTCGTTGCACCGATATGGCAACCTTTGCTTGATGCCTCGGTACTCCACGCCTGCGCTTGCGCCTTTAGCAGCAAAGAGGAAACGAGGACGCTGCGCGCGCTGGCGCCCGCCTGGTCTCGATCGTCATGGCTCACGTCACGAGGACCTCGCGAGGTTTTCCTTGCCTTGATCTCTCCGCCCCTCGAGAGCCTGCCTGGTGAGGCCGCTCCTGAGGAGGTCTAGGGTCATCCGCCTCGCGAGGCTTGGCCCCTCGCTAGGGTCTTGAATTCCTTGTCGACGAAGATGGTCCGTACATGCCAGCTAGCTCAGCCACGCCGTGGGCCGCAGGCAGGCAAGTCTGGGGACCCCCGTTCCCAGAACGCCGACACCGTCCCTGTGGCATGTATCCCTTTTTACGTCTTTAGCTTACCTCGCTGGGGGCGCCCCTCAGGCTGCATGATCCCCAAGCTGCTCGGGCCTGGCCCAGTGGCATGTATCTTGCCTGCATTTACTGAAGCCAGTACACTTTCCATGCTTAATCTACCTATGACTATTGCCTGCTCGATCGTCACCCACCATGGGAGCCGCGTGCCGGCCGCCTTTCTTCAGGATCCTTCACGTGAGTAGGTTAAGCACGGCGTCTGTGCTCGGGCCCGTCCCTGCAGTGTCGATAAATCCAGCGGTTGAGCTCTGTCTGGCGGGCCGGCCCCGTTCACGTCACCTCCTGGGGCCGTTGGTGCTTGGCCTTCTCACGCGATAACCTCAGGAGATTCGTTCGGCGCAGGTTGTCTGACCACCTCGCAGGACCAGCACAGCGAACAAAAACCAAGACCAGGCGCAACCCGCCTTGAGGTAGGGCCTCGTGAGTCCCGCGCTGACTCACGAGTGCCCAAACACACCTCCTCTAGCCCTGCCGTGCAAGCCACGTGTCATGGCGGGGTTGTACACGCCCCGGGGGCTCTCCGCAGTAGGGAGTCCCCTCCCACGCACCAGTGGAAGCACCATCCTTCGCGCTGGCCGTCGACACTGCCGAGGAGCGGCTATTCCCGTGCACAAGGGGAAGCACTACGCTCCGCGCTGGTAATAAACAACTGAGGGCGGCCTCACGGCCGTACCAACCTCAGGGAGCCCCAGAGCTCAGTGTCCGACCTCACCGCAACGCCTCCCTCGGGAGAGTCGCGTGAGGGGGCTGGGCACGGGGGCTGCGCTAGGGTCACGCCCAAGCGTACGCCGCCCAAGCCAGGTCCCTCGGACCTGGTCGTCGCACGCCCCTCCCGAGCCGAGCCTCGGCGAGGGCAAAGGTATGAAGGGTGTTTGCACGTCAAGGGGGACTCCTGAGCATCGCGACTCAGGAGCCTAACTGGTCATGTAGCCCCTCACTCCTTGTGTCCGTCCTGGTCTCCGGTCGGCCCAACGGCGGTTGAGGTATGCATGGGGCCGGGCTCCACCGATGTAGAACACTAATCCTATCTTCGCATCTCCTTCCTATAAGCTGTTTGTGCGTCAAGGGGGACTCCCGAGCATCGCGACTCAGGAGCCTAACTGGTCACGTAGCCCCTCACTCCTTGGTTTTGTCCTGGTCTCCGGTCAGCCCAACGGCGGTTGAGGCATGCGCGGGGCCGGGCTGTGTCGACGCGGAACATAAAGAAAATAGGAAGAAAATCGCAAAATCTCAAAACAAATATTGCAAGACATATTGTTCTCTCAAACGTCAAGCACAAGTCTAAACGCCTCCACGAGGCATGATGCATATTGCAGGAGTGAAACAGGAAATCTGTCGCGAGCAGGTCACCCCTCGACACCGTCATCGCCCACAGGAGGTGCTCCTCCTCTGGTAGCGACGCCTTCGCCTGCACCGTCAGCCAGAGTCGCAGGATTGGTGGCACCGCCGGTCGAAGGTGTGAGAGCGAAGCCACGAAACTTCTTCAGCAGGGCCTCCACCTGGCCCTTCACGGCTGCGGCACCAGCCGCACAACGCTCTTCGTCCATAGGCTCCAGCAGCTCGTCCAGGCGGGAAGTTGGATCGCAAAGATGGAGGTGACCGAAGACACGCGTTAGTGCAGCTGAGGAAAGAACGCGGGCTTCCGCCTCGGCCATAGGACCGATGCCACTCACAACCTCTTCAAGGGCGGCAACCAAGTAGGGAAGCAGCTGAGCAGGGCCATTCTCGTCGGTGGTCAGCGGCTTTTCCAGGCCCTTCTCGTAAAGTGCTTTTAGTGCCACACGGGACATCTCCTCAAGAAGTGCGAAGGCCGCGCGGTCCTCAGCCAGGACCTTCGCCTTGGCGTCAAGATCGACCCCCTTCACCTCCACCTTCCGCTCCAGCTCCTCCAGCGGGCTGTGTTCAGTAGCCTGCGCCTTCGCCAACTCCCCCAGCTCGGCGTCGCAGCTCTTGATTGAGTCCTCTCGGGCCCTCGTCTCCTCCTCCTCCGCCTGGCGGCCGCGAGCTTCTTCTGCGTGCTCATCACGCAGACTCTTCAGCTCGACCTCCAGCGCCCGACAGCGGTCGTGGGCGGCTTCGGCGTCCTTCAGTGCTGCCTCGCGATCGGCCCCAGGTTGAGCGGCGGCCCGCTTCTCATTCTCGGAGGTCACCGCAGCCTGGCTCAGCGTCGCTCGGACTGCTGTGTCAGACTGAAGCCAGCCGGAGGCCAGCTCCAGGCACCCGGCTACCAGGTGCGGATCCGCGCCCAGGAGATCTTCCCGTGGCTGAGTCATCTCTGAAAGAGCACGCTCCAAGACAGTAGAGGGGGCAGAAGAACCTGGGAGTAATGGTGCAGCAGGAGTAGGAGGCGACGTCGTCACCAGGGCTTGGGAGATCAAGGGCTCCTAAGCCTCAGGGACCTCAGCAGCCGAGCCGGACATCGGCACTTTCGGAGCCAGCGGGACCTCGGGGGCTGGCTCCTCCGGACGACGCCCCTCCAGGCTTCATGAGGGCGACAGGGCCGGAGAGGTACGAGAGCTATCGTTTCCTTTCTCCATGGAGGGTGTGCGGCCGCTACAGATAGTTCAGTCCCAGGCGTGAGCACTGCATCGTCCTTCCTCTTGTTTGCTGAAGGCGGCGGCCTGGTCAAACAAGGATGAACGTCAGGAGGCAGCAATATAAGCAAGAACAAGATGAAGCTCAACCACTTACTGGTCCACAGCAGCGTAGTCCACCCTCCGCTTGGTGAGCTTGAAGCCTGAGAGCTTCGAGTCCTGAGGAGTGGGCGCGCAGGCTCCGGGAGTAGAAAACGGCGCAACAGGAGGGCCGGAAGCAACTTCAGACAGCGTCAAGGCGGGAGCAACGCCTCGAGAGACGAGCGACAATCTGCCCCTCGTCGGGATAACAGGCAGCTCCCCCTCCTCCTGGCGGGCGCCGACCTCGTCGTTGTCAGGAAAGGCACGGAGGATGTCAGCTTTGCTCAAGGGGGAGGTCTCCCCCATCCCTTCGGGGGTCACCTCAGAGTCTTCCTCCTCCCCCTCTTCCTTCTCGTGGGACTCATCAAAAGACAACTCCACCGGCTTCGGCGTCGCAGGGGCCCCTGTAGGTGCCGGCGGCACCAGCCCGCGCCCGTCAAAAGTTGGCCTAGAAGCCGCGACCTGCGCCCCGTCCTCGCGGCGAAACAAGGGGGTGAAGATGCTCGGGGGGTACTCTTGGTCGTCCGCAACCAGGAGGCGGAGAACTGCGGCCAGCTCCTCGCCGGACAAGGTCTTCGGGCTCAAGCGAACCTTGTCCTCTTCATCCCCAAGCTCCCACAAGGGGCGCGTACGGGCTTGAAGCGGGGCCACGCGCAGCGTCAGGAATTCCCTCAGGAGCATGGCCCCTGTCACCTTCGCCGCCTTTGCGTTGCCCGGCTTGAGGTCGGTCTTCATCTGCTCCAGCACCAACGTCGCCCGCTCGTCGGAGAGCTTCGCGCGGGACCACCCCTTGTCGGACTGGGGCATCTCCGTCGGCAGCGTCAAGCATGGGTGGACGCATTTAGCGTCCATCATGGTCCACTTGCTCCGGAAGCCTTCGGCTTTCTTACCCATCTTCGAGATCGAGTTGGCCTTGCCGGCCGTGATGAAGTTGGCACACCCGGAGGTGTGACCCACCTTGACGCGGAGGAAGAAGAAGTGGCGCAGAAGAGCCATGGACGGCATCACACCGAGGTACGCCTCGCAGTAGTAGGCGAAGATGGACAAGAGAAGGATGGAGTTGGGATGAAGATGCAGCGCTTGCAGCCCGTAGTGGCCGAGGACCTCATAGAAGAAGTCAGAAAAAGGGGGAACCAGTCCTGCGGTGATGCTACTCGTGAAGAAGGGGAAGAAGGTGCTTCCTTTGGGCTCCGGCACGGCAGAGCCGATCCGGAGCTTAGTCTTCCCCCTCTCGTTGCTTTCCCCCGCCGTCAGCAAGCGCGTGGCGGCGAGGTTCTTCTCGGAGACGTTTGGCGCATCGAGGGCTGGCTCGTACCAAGCCGGTGGCGAGGCAGATTTGACCTTGCGCGACGCCATTAGTCGCTGATGCGGGAGAAGATGGAAGCAGATCTGAGGATTTCGGAGGCAGGGCGCAAGAAAGGGGATCTGAGTAAGGCGAAAGGAAGCCGTGAAGGCAAGTGCTGTCTGCGCCAGCCTTTTGACAGTCGGGCAGTTGTCGAGGCAGCGTGGGAAAGCGGAGACGCCCATGTCCAATCAATCGCCACGCGTTGACCAAGGCCGCAGGCTATTGGGGCCCGCGGCGCTCCGCACTTGACCTTTGGCTTCGCCTCGAAGCCAAGCCCGAGCGCGCCTTGGGCCCGGGGGCTACTGTCGGCGTTCTGGGAACGGGGGTCCCCAGACTTGCCTGCCTGCGGCCCATCGGCGTGACCCTGTGAGCGGGCCCGTATGGCCCATCTTCACCAACAAGCACTCAAGACCCTTGCGAGGGGCCAATCCTCGCGAGGCGGATGATACAAGACCCCTTCGGGAGCGGCCTCATCAGGTTGGCTCGTGAGGGGCGGAGAGATCAAGGCAAGGCAAACCTCGTGAGGATCTCGTGACGTGAGCCATGACGATCAAGATCAGGCGGGCGCCAGGAGGGCGCCGGCGCGCACATTGTCCTTGTTTCCTCTTTGGTTCTAAGGAAGCAAGCGCAGGCGCGGAGTACCGAGGCGTAAGGCAAAGGTTTCCTTATCAGTGCAACAAGACCAAGACCAGCGGTACGGCAAGACAGAGGTCACCATTGAGCCCAAGACGGCGTCACCACCAGAGCCTTTTGCAGGCGAAGACCGCTTTTGTCAGGATAAGCTGTACTAGCTGTCCCCTTTCAAATTGGCCGTTGTTGGCTCCCTTCCCGCTCAATATTTGGGCAGAGGACCAGGGCCTCTATAAATAGGACTAGCCACCACAGTAGGAGGCGTGGGATCCTCACCCAACTGAACTGGTCTCGAACTCATTCAGTTCATCCTCACACCAACCAAGCACAAGAACACCTCGCCTCAGGAGGCTGTTCTTCCCCTTGTACTGTTCATCCTCAGCCCAAGAGGCAATCCACCACCACCACACTAGAGTACGGTATTACACCGCAACGGTGGCCCGAACCAGTATAAATCTTGTGTCCTTTGTGCTGCGAGTTCGTCGAGTTAGCCCTTGAGATCTTAGCGAAGCTATGATAACCCACAAGTATAGGGGATCGCAACTGTTTTCGAGGGTAGAGTATTCAACCCAAATTTATTGATTCGACACAAGGGGAGCCAAAGAATATTCTCAAGTATTAGCAACTGAGTTGTCAATTCAGCCACACCTAGATAACTTAGTATCTGCAGCAAAGTATTTAGTAGCAAAGTAATATGATAGTAGTGGTAACGGTAATAAAAGTAACGGTGGCAAAAGCAATATTTTTGGTGTTTTGTAGTGATTGTAACAGTAAAAGTAAATAAGCAAAGAACAATATGTGAAAAGCTCGTAGGCATTGGATCAATGATGGAGAATTATGCCGGATGCGGTTCATCATGTAACAGTCATAACATAGGGTGACACAGAACTAGCTCCAATTCATCAATGTAATGTAGGCATGTATTCCGAATATAGTCATACATGCTTATGGAAAAGAACTTGCATGACATCTTTTATCCTACCCTCCCGTGGCAGCGGGGTCCTAATGGAAAATAAGGGATATTAAGGCCTCCTTTTAATAGAGTACCGGAACAAAGCATTAACACATAGTGAATACATGAACTCCTCAAACTATGGTCATCACCGGGAGTGGTCCCGATTATTGTCACTTCGGGGTTGCCGGATCATAACACATAGTAGGTGACTATAGACTTGCAAGATAGGATCAAGAACTCACATATATTCATGAAAACATAATAGGTCAGATCTGAAATCATGGCACTCGGGCCCTAGTGACAAGCATTAAGCATAGCAAAGTCATAGCAACATCAATCTCAGAACATAGTGGATACTAGGGATCAAACCCTAACAAATCTAACTCGATTACATGATAAATCTCATCCAACCCATCACCGTCCGGCAAGCCTACGATGGAATTACTCACGCACGGCGGTGAGCATCATGAAATTGGTGATGGAGGATGGTTGATGATGACGATGGCGACGAATCCCCCTCTCCGGAGCGCCGAACGGACTCCAGATCAGCCATCCCGAGAGGTTTTAGGGCTTGGCGGCGGCTCCGTATCGTAAAACACGATGAATCCTTCTCTCTTATTTTTTTCTCCCCGAAAGCAAATATATAGAGTTGGAGTTGAGGTTGGAGGAGCTCCAGGGGCCCACGAGGTAGGGGGCGCGCCCTAGGGGGCAGGCGCGCCCCCCACCCTCGTGTCTAGGGTGTGGGCCCCCTGGTCTTCATCTTTTGCAAGGATTTTTTATTATTTCCAAATAGACGTTCCGTGGAGTTTCAGGTCATTCTAAGAACTTTTGTTTCTGCACATAAATAACACCATGGAAAGTCTGCTGAAAACAGCGTTAGTCCGGGTTATTTCCATTCAAATCATGCAAGTTAGAGTCCAAAACAAGGGCAAAAGTGTTTGGAAAAGTAGATACGACGGAGATGTATCAACTCCCCCAAGCTAAAACCTTTGCTTATCCTCAAGCAATTCAGTTGATAAACTGAAAGTGATAAAGAAAAACTTTTACAAACTCTGTTTGCTCTTGTTGTTGTAAATATGTAAAGCCAGCATTCAGGTTTTCAGCAAAGATTATGAACTAACCACATTCACAATAACACTTAGGTCTCATGTTTACTCATATCATTGGCATAATCAACTAGCGAGCAATAATAATAAATCTCGGATGACAACACTTTCTCAAAACAATCATAATATGATATAACAAGATGGTATCTCGCTAGCCCTTTCCGAGACCGCAAAACATAAATGCAGAGCACCTTTAAAGATCAAGGACTGACTAGACATTGTAATTCATGGTAAAAGAGATCCAGTCATGGTCATACCCAATGTAAACTAATAGTAATGCATGCAAATGACAGCGGTGCTCTCCAGCTAGTGCTTTTTAATAAGAGGGTGATGACTCAACATAAAAGTAAATAGATAGGCCCTTCGTAGAGGGAAGCAGGGATTTGTAGAGGTGCCAGAGCTCGGTTTTGAAATAGAGATAATTAATATTTTGAGCGGCATACTTTCATTGTCAACATAACAACCAAGAGATGGCGATATCTTCCATGCTACACACATTATAGGCGGTTCCCAAACAGAATGGTAAAGTTTATACTCCCCCTCCACCAACAAGCATCAATCCACGACTTGCTCGAAACAACGAGTGTCTCCAACTAGCAACAGTCCCAGGGGGAGTTTTGTTTGCAATTATTTTGATTTAGTTTGCATAAAGCATGGGACTGGGCATCCCGGTGACCAGCCATTTTCTCGTGAGTGAGGAGCGGAGTCCACTACTCTTGAGAATAAACCGCCTAGCATGGAAGATACGGACAGCTCTAGTTGATACATGAGCTATTCGAGCATACAAAACAGAATGTTTATTTGAAGGTTTAGAGTTTGGCACATACAAATTTACTTGGAACGGCAGGTAGATACCGCATATAGGAAGGTATAGTAGACTCATATGGAATAACTTTGGGGTTTAAGGGATTGGATGCACAAGCAGTATTCCCGCTTAGTACAAGTGAAGGCTAGCAAAAGACTGGGAAGCGACCAACTAGAGAGCGACAACGGTCATGAACATGCATTAAAATTAATAAACATTGGATGCAAGCATGAGTAGGATATAATCCACCATGAACATAAATATCGTGAAGGCTATGTTGATTTTGTTTCAACTACATGTGTGAACATGTGCCCAGTCGAGTCACTTAAATCATTCAAAGGAGGATACCACCCCACTATACCACATCACAACCATTTTAATAGCATGTTGGCACGCAAGGTAAACCATTATAACTCATAGCTAATCAAGCATGGCACGAGCAACTATGATCTCTAATTGTCATTGCAAACATGTTTATTCATAATAGGCTGAATCAGGAACGATGAACTAATCATATTTACAAAAACAAGAGAGGTCGAGTTCATACCAGCTTTTCTCATCTCAGTCAGTCCATCATATACCGTCATAATTGCCTTTCACTTGCACGACCGAACGATGTGAATAATAATAAGAGTGCACGTGCATTGGACTAAGCTGGAATCTGCGAGCATTCAATAAACAGGAGAAGACAAGGCAATATGGGCTCTTGGTTAAATCAACAATAATGCATATAAGAGCCACTTCAACAATTTTAATCATGGTCTTCTCGTAACGACCCCCAAAGAAAAGAAAAGAAATAAAACTATTTACACGGGAAAGCTCCCAACAAGCAAAAGAAGAACAAGAAATCTTTTTGGGTTTTCTTTTTAATTATAACTACTACAACAAGAAAATAAACTAGCTAAAGGCTATTACTATTTTTTTTGGTTTTTCTTCAGGTTTATCAAACACATAAGAAGAAAGCAAGAAAAAGAAAATAAACTAGCATGGATATTACAGTGAAAGAGTATGAGCACCGACGAGTGTGTGTGAACATAAATGTAATGTTTGTGGGAAATACGTACTCCCCCAAGCTTAGGCTTTTGGCCTAAGTTGGTTTATTGCCACGGATGGCCTGGCGGGTACCCGTAGTTGTAGCCAGGGTCGTACTGAGCTGCAACAGTTATTGCCTCCTGAGCTGCAGCGTGGCGGCGAGCTACCTCCGCCCTCCTCTCGTACTCATCTGCCTCCTCTCTGGTAATAACATATCTTCCTTTTGCCTGATAATCAAAGAAGGCAGGAGCAGGGAGAGTAATACGGACAGCACGACGTTTGTCAAAGATTAAGCGACACCGGAGAGGTGATTCATTCCTCTCGATAAACTAGTGGTGGACCATAGCATTATAGTCTAAATAAGTAGGAGGCAACTCAATATCATCCTCACGAATGTCCACACCAAGAAAATCAGCTAAGCAGGTTGCATAAATTCCTCCAAAGAAATCTCCATTAAATCTATTATGGTGCAACCTACGTGCAACAATGGCTCCCAAGTTATAAGTTTTGTCTCCTAACACAGCACTCCTAAGAATATTGAGATCAGGGACACACATGTGACATGCTTCATCTTTACCATTTATGCACCTACCTATGAAGAGAGCAAAATAATGTATAGCAGGAAAATGAATGCTCCCTATGGTAGCTTGTGCTATATCTCTAGATTCCCCCACAGTTATACTAGCAAGAAAATTTCTAAATTCAGATTTGCGAGGTTCACTAGCACTACCCCATTGTGGAAGTTTGCAAGCAGTAGTAAAATCCTCTAAGTCCATAGTATAAGATTTTTCATAAAGATCAAACAGGACAGTTGGAGAATTATGTGAAGATCAAAATTCAAACCTCCTCACAAAGGAACTAGTGAGATAGTGGTACTGGCGGCATTTGTCTGCCTCAAAGCTCACAAGATCAGCGTTACGCAAATATGCGTTAAACTCTTCCTTGATTCCCGCTCGATCCATAAAGTTTTCTGAAGGCCATTCACAAGGCCGCACTAGAGCGTCCCTTGGTGGCTGATCGTCAGCATCATGCATTGCAAGCCTGGGTCCTTGCTTCCTTGAAGAACCACCTTGGAACATTTTCCTAAGCATATTTCTTTCTCTGAAAAATTTCTGAAATTTTTAGTAACTTCAAACAAAAGTGAACCAAGCTCAATAAAATTGATAGCAACTTCCAAAGTGAACCATATAAATTTGACATGCAAGCTCAAGAACATGGTCACCTAGGTAGCAGAAATTTGCAATGAATAAAGCACTAGAAGAAAAACTAATTGGACCAATGGAGGAGTCACATACCAAGGAACAATCCCCCGAAGCAGTTTTGTGAGAGGTGCTTTGAGCAAGGAGATCGAAAATCGCAGCAAAATGAGCTAGAACTCGTGCTTGAGCTAGATATTGGTGTTTTTGGGAGGAAGAAGAAGTGTGTGGGTGCAGGAATAAGTGGAGGGGAGAGGCAGGGGGGCGCGCCCAGGGGGTAGGGCGCACCCTCCACCCTCGTGGCCAGGTGCTTGCCCCTCCTGCTGTGTTCTCAGTGCCAAATATTCTCAAAAATTCTAGAAAAAATCATATTCCCTTTTCAGGGCATTTGGAGAACTTATATTTTTGGGGTATTTTTATATTGCACGGATAAATCAGGAAACAGAGAGAAAAATACTATTTTTACTTTATTTCAACTAAATAACAGAAAGTAGAAAGAAGGTACAGAAGGTTGTGCCTTCTAGTTTCATCCATCTCATGCTCATCAAAAGGAATCCACTAACAAGGTTGATCAGGTCTGGTTAACAAACTCATTCTGAATAACATGGAACCGGAGAAATTTCAAATAACACTATGTTACCTCAACGGGGATATGCACATCCCCTATAATAACAATATCATATTTCTTCTTGACAGTAGGAAGAGGAAATTCAAAACGTCCAAAAATAATTGATGGAATTTTCCAATAGAATTGATACTATGGACTTGAGGTTGTTTCCTCGGAAAGTGTGCCGTGTGCTCGTTACCATTAACATGAAAAGTGACATTGCCTTTGTTGCAATCAATAACAGCCCCTGCAGTATTCAAAAAGGGTCTTCCAAGAATAATAGACATACCATCGTCTTCGGGAATATCAAGAATAACAAAGTCCGTTAAAATAGTAACGTTTGCAACAACAACAGGCACATCCTCACAAATACCGACAGGTATAGCAGTTGATTTATCAGCCATTTGCAAAGATATTTCAGTAGGTGTCAACTTATTCAAATCAAGTCTACGATATAAAGTGAGAGGCATAACACTAACACTGGCTCCAAGATCACATAAAGCAGTTTTAACATAGTTTCTTTTAATGGAGCATGGTATAGTTGGTACTCCTGGATCTCCAAGTTTCTTAGGTATTCCACCCTTAAAAGTATAATTAGCAAGCATGGTGGAAATCTCAGCTTCCGGTATCTTTCTTGTATTTGTAACAATATCTTTCATATACTTAGCATAAGGATTCATTTTGAGCATATCAGTTAATCGCATACGCAAAAAGATAGGTCTAATCATTTCAGCAAAGCGCTCAAAATCCTCATCATCCTTTTTCTTGGATGGTTTGGGAGGGAAAGGCATGGGTTTCTGAATCCAAGGTTCTTTTTCTTTACCATGTTTCCTAGCAACAAAGTCTCTCTTATCATAACGTTGATTCTTTGATTGTGGGTTATCAAGATCAACAGCAGGTTCAATTTCTACATCATTATCATTACTTGGTTGAGCATCGTCATGAACATCATCATTAGCATTTTCATTATGTTCATGTTCATTACCAGATTGTGTTTCAGCATCAGAAATAGATATATCATTTGGATTCTCAGGTGGTTCAGCAATAGGTTCACTAGAAGCATGCAAACTCCTATCATTTCTCTTTTTCTTCCTTTTAGAAGGACTAGGTGCATCAATATTATTTCTCTGAGAATCTTGCTCAATTCTCTTAGGGTGGCCTTCAGGATACAAAGGTTCCTGAGTCATTTTACCAGTTCTAGTAGCCACTCTAACAGCATAATCATTTTTCTTACTATTCATTTCATTGAGCAAATCATTTTGAGCCTTAAGTACTTGTTCTACTTGAGTGGTAACCATAGAAGCATGTTTGCTAATGAGTTTAAGTTCACCTTTAACATTAGCCATATAATCACCCAAGTGCTCAATCATATAAGCATTTTGTTTTAATTGTCTACCAAAATAAGCATTGAAATCTTCTTGCTTAACCGTAAAGTTATCAAACTCATCCAAGCATTGGCTAGCAATTTTAGTAGGAGGGATTTCAGCTTTATCATATCTATAGAGAGAATTTACCTTTACTACCTGTGTCGGGTTATCAAGACCATGAGTTTCTTCAATGGGTAATGGGTTAAGATCATATGTTTCTTCAACAGGCGGTAAATTAAGACCATGTATTTCTTCAATAGGAGGTAAATTCTTAACATCTTCAGCTTTTATACCTTTTTATTTCATAGATTTCTTTGCCTCTTGCATATCTTCAGGACTGAGAAATAGAACACCTCTCTTCTTCGGAGTTGGTTTAGGAATAGGCTCAGGAGCTGCCTCAGGAAATGTCCAATTATTTTCATTTGTCAACATATTATTCAATAAAATTTCAGCTTCATCCAGTGTTCTTTCTCTGAAAACAGAACCAGCACAACTATCCAGGTAATATTTGGAAGCATCAGTTAGTCCATTATAAAAGATATCAAGTATTTCATTTTTCTTGAGAGGATGATTAGGCAAAGCATTAAGTAACTTGAGAAGCCTCCCCCAAGCTTGTGGGAGACTCTCTTCTTCAATTTGCACAAAGTTGTATATTTCCCTCAAAGCAGCTTGTTTCTTATGAGCAGGGAAATATTTAGCAGAGAAGTAATAAATCATATCCTGGGAACTACGCACACAACCAGGATCAAGAGAATTAAACCATATCTTAGCATCACCCTTTAATGAGAACGGAAATATTTTAAGGATATAGAAGTAGCGAGATCTCTCATCATTAGTGAACAGGGTGGCTATATCATTTAATTTAGTAAGATGTGCCACAAAAATTTCAGATTCATAGCCATGAAAAGGATCATATTCAACCAAAGTAATTATATCAGGATCAACAGAGAATTCATAATCCTTATCCGTAACACAGATAGGTGAAGTAGCAAAAGCAGGGTCAGGTTTCATTCTATCATTAAGAGATTGCTGCTTCCATTTAGCTAATAACCTCTTGAGTTCATATCTATCTTTGCAAGCTAAAATAGCTAAAGTAGCTTCTTTATCAAAAACATAACCCTCAGGAATAACAGGCAAGTCTTCATCATCACTTTCATCAATATTATCAGTTTCAATATTTTCTTTCTCTCTAGCCCTAGCAATTTGTTCATCAAGAAATTCACCAAGTGGCAAAGTAGTATCAAGCATAGAAGTAGTTTCATCATAAGTATCATGCATAGTAGAAGTGGCATCATAAATAACATGCGACATATCAGAACGAATAGCGGAAGCAGGTTTAGGTGTCGCAAGCTTACTCAAAACAGAAGGTGAATCAAGTGCAGAGCTAGATGGCAGTTCCTTACCTCCCCTCGTAGTTGAGGGATAAATTGTTGTCTCAGCGTCTTTCAAGTTCTTCATAGTGACCAGCAGATGTAAATCCCAAGTGACTCAAAGAATAGAGCTATGCTCCCCGGCAACGGCGCCAGAAAATAGTCTTGATAACCCACAAGTATAGGGGATCGCAACAGTTTTCGAGGGTAGAGTATTCAACCCAAATTTATTGATTCGACACAAGGGGAGCCAAAGAATATTCTCAAGTATTAGCAACTGAGTTGTCAATTCAGCCACACCTGGATAACTTAGTATCTGCAGCAAAGTATTTAGTAGCAAAGTAATATGATAGTAGTGGTAACGGTAATAAAAGTAACGGTGGCAAAAGTAATATTTTTGGTGTTTTGTAGTGATTGTAACAGTAACAACGGGAAAGTAAATAAGCGAAGAACAATATGTGAAAAGCTCATAGGCATTGGATCGGTGATGGAGAATTATGCCGGATGCGGTTCATCATGTAACAGTCATAACATAGGGTGACACAGAACTAGCTCCAATTCATCAATGTAATGTAGGCATGTATTCCGAATATAGTCATACGTGCTTATGGAAAAGAACTTGCATGACATCTTTTGTCCTACCCTCCCATGGCAGCGGGGTCCTAATGGAAACTAAGGGATATTATGGCCTCCTTTTAATAGAGTATCGGAACAAAGCATTAACACATAGTGAATACATGAACTCCTCAAACTATGGTCATCACCAGGAGTGGTCCCGATTATTGTTACTTCGGGGTTGCCGGATCATAACACATAGTAGGTGACTATAGACTTGCAAGATAGGATCAAGAACTCACATATATTCATGAAAACATAATAGGTTTAGATCTGAAATCATGGCACTCGGGCCCTAGTGACAAGCATTAAGCATAACAAAGTCATAGCAACATCAATCTCAGAACATAGTGGATACTAGGGATCAAACCCTAACAAATCTAACTCGATTACATGATAAATCTCATCCAACCCATCACCGTCCAGCAAGCCTACGATGGAATTACTCACGCATGGCGGTGAGCATCATGAAATTGGTGATGGAGGATGGTTGATGATGACGATGGCGACGAATCCCCCTCTCCGGAGCCTCGAACGGACTCCAGATCAGCCCTCCCGAGAGGTTTTAGGGCTTGGCGGCGGCTCCGTATCATAAAACGCGATGAATCCTTCTCTCTTATTTTTTTCTCCCCGAAAGCAAATATATAGAGTTGGAGTTGAGGTCGGAGGAGCTCCAGGGGCCCACGAGGTAGGGGGCGCGCCCTAGGGGGGCAGGCGCGCCACCACCCTCGTGGCTAGGGTGTGGGCCCCCTGGTCTTCATCTTTTGCAAGGATTTTTTATTATTCCCAAATAGACATTCTGTGGAGTTTCAGGTCATTCCGAGAACTTTTGTTTCTGCACATAAATAACACCATGGAAAGTCTGCTGAAAACAGCGTCAGTCTGGGTTAGTTCCATTCAAATCATGCAAGTTAGAGTCCAAAACAAGGGCAAAAGTGTTTGGAAAAGTAGATACGACGGAGACGTATCAAGCTAGGACGTGGATCGGTGGGGGGAGATCTTCGTGCACACCCCAGTGTTCGAACCTTGAGGGTTTTGCCGGAACCTGAGATCCGACAGTGGGGTACATATCGGGGCCGCAATCAATAGTATCTATCTACTATCTGGTTAATCTCTGGTGTCTACTATGAGTTTCATGTTGGGTGGGAAACAAACAATAAAGAAGCCATTATATGTATTTTTTTAACTGAAGCCATTATCTACCTGCTATCATTGGTTTTGGGTCTATCCACAGGTTTCTACCATCACTCTGGATTTCTGCATGCACTCCTTACATAATCTCACTATGTTTTATTCCTATGCATGTCAGTTATTATACACAATGGAACTGAACATGTAGAGCAAAAGAGACGAGCCTTGCGTGGCAATAAAATTTCATGCAGACGTCGCTCCATGGTTGGCGCAAAGGCAGCTCCCCCTCCACCCATTTCGGATTGTAATCGAGAGGAAGATATCTGTTCTGAGGGGGATTCAGAAGGACAAGACCACTCCTATTTACCCCCTGAGGTCTTCGCTCTAACTTGGCATGCTGATGTTGGTTATATCAAGCATATGGTGCCTTGCATTGCTTACTTTATACATCAAATATGTCAACTGCTTAGTTTAGACATGCTTTGTGTGAATGCCCTCTATTTAGTTTATTCATCGTTTATGTGAATTATGCAATGCCATCTTGTTTAGCTAGGCATCATATATGTGAATTTTGCAATGCCATCCTTCTTAGCTAGTCATCTTATATTTGAATTATATCAGGCCATCCTTTTTTTTCCATTACATATTACATTTGTCAACAATGTTAGTACATTCAACTACTCTTCGTGTGCATCAGCCATTTGACACGGTGATGGAAAATTCTGGAATGAAAACAAGGTCTTCAGAGCAGACTATGCTATCTGACAAAGCGCATATCTCGCTGGTTACGGATAGCTCCTCAGAGGAGGATTCAGAGACAGATGACCAGTCCTATTCCCCCCCGAGGTGTATGCTCTAACTTGGCAGGGTTATGTTGCTCATATCGTGCGTATGGTTTCTTGCTTTGCTATGTCATTTGATTAGTTTGGACATGCTTTGTGTGAATGCCACCTGTTTAGTGTCTAATTACCATATATGTGAATTATGCATTGCCATCCTGTTGCAAGACATTATATATGTGAATTATGCAATACTATCTTGTTGCAAAGGCATTATATATGTGAATTAGGCAATGCCATGCTGTTGAGCCAATCATCATGTATGTGAATTATATCATGCTATCATTTTTTTGAATTACGTGTTCCATTTGTCGACAACATTTGTATATTCAACTACACTTCCTGTTCATCAGCCATTTGAAGCGGTGATGGAAGTATCTGGAGTGAAAACAAGGTATTCAGAGCAGACAATGCTACCTGCTGAAGTAGACATCTTGCTGGATATAGAGAGCTCCTCAGAGGAGGATTCAGATACTGATGACCAGTCCTATTTCCCCCCTAAGGTCTATGCTCAAACTTGGCAGGGTTATATTACCCATGTCATGCATGTTGACTTGCATTGCTTAGTTTTTACATCATATATGGATTTCCATCTGCTTACTTGCTTACTATATAAATCATATATTTGAATTATATCATGCCATCATGTTTACATACATAGCATCTATCTGAATTATGGCATGGCAACCCACTTAATAAAGACATCATATAGTTATATCATCTCATCCTGTTTAGTGTTTACAGCCATCATATTTTGAATTATGCCATGCTATCCGCGAATTATATCAAGCTATCATGTTTCCATAGGCGGCATGTATGTGAAAATGGCATGCTAACCTATTTAATAAACACATTATATAGTTATATCATGTCATCCTGTTTACATAGTCCTCATATTTTGAACTATGTCTTTCCATCTTTTTTAGTTAGCCATCATAATGTGAAATTGTGTCATGCTATCCTGTTTAGTTATAGCCATCATGTATGTGAATGCTATCCTGTTTGGTTAGACAACATAAATGTGAATTATTTCATGCCCTCTTTTATTCCCCACTATCCATTGCACCTGTCTATCATACAATGTATGTACATTCAATTACTTTTCTTGTTTATCAACCATTTGAATTGGAGAGGGTGATGGCAGTATCTAAGGGAGTAACACCACGGTCTTCAGAAAAGATAGTGCTACCAGTTGATGCACATAGAACCACGGTTGTACTTGCCCAAGAACCAGCCCCACCACACATAACCCAGACTCTCGCAGATTGTACCCCTACCCAGTTGGACAGAGAACCAGCTAGACACCTTCCAACCCCAGCAGATAGTAACCCAGTTCGAGTTGACACAGCACCGTCTCCACCACACAGCACCCAAAAACGAGTAGTTAGTAAGGGAACTGCAGTGCCCAAAGCATGAGGACCACCGCTCCGAATCCCAACTCAACGCTTAAAGGAGAAGAAGAATTGTTCTCAGGTCAGGTTCTGTAGCTATGGTTCATACTCCTTTGCTCTTGCATCACTGTATTTACTCAGACCAACTATTTTCAAATTTGAAGGATGGAATAGAAACTCCAATGGCGCAACAGGTATGTTTTAAACCTGTTTCTTTAACTGGTTTGCTGTTGTAACTTGCTCTATGTTGATTTCAGTTTCAATTGAATAAATAGTTATGTTCTCATGTCATGCACATTACAAGTGTTGTTATTGCTCTATAGTTTCCCACACTTATATTCGGTCTATTCTGCTTTGTCTTGAACAAATATTATTTGAACTGTGTCTCTATCTTGATTTGGCAACACAAACTAGAATGATATAGACCATAAAGTGACCATGGTACATAGATATATGTTTGTTTCATGCTGTTATCCTATGCACTTTACGACTGAACTAATTTACCAAAATGAGTTTCATATACAACATGGTAAACCTGTGATATGTCTGCTTGTTTCTCTTTTAGAATGCGGACAAAATATTGGAGAACAGTACCCAGTTATGCAATGGTAAAGGAAGTAATGCAGATAAGGTTCAAGATAGTGAGACATCCCTGTTGGTCTCCAAGAAAGCTGATAAAAACTACCTCGACGACAGTGAGAGAACCCAAAAGTCCTGTCTTGATGTAGTGTTCGAGTTACTGGCCACTACTACTGGCACAAGCTCTTCGAACTTGCTGCCTGAATCAGTTCGTCTTCTTGAGTCTCAGCTTCAAGTTGAAAGACATCGATCAGATGTGCTGCGACAGGAAGCTGAAGGACTGAGGAAGTCCCTACAGAATTCAGATGCATACTTTCTGGTGCAACAGCAAGCGCTGGAGGATTTAAGCGCCAAACAAGAGAAAGTTAATAAGCTTGATAAGCATCTTGCCGGCATTATGGGTACCCAGGATATTGTTTTTTGAGATCTTCTAAAGTGGTTTCAGTTTTGGACTTGTTTTGCTGCGGCGTTTATTTGCACTGGTCGCCAACTTTGACAACAAGTGTATATGATATGCTGCTTTGTTCCCTATATTTGCACTAGTGGCAAAATTTGATGCCCAGTGGATGTAATATATGTAATAGCCGTGATAGCCTAGCGTAATTTGCTTGCTTATTTATTTCCTTGTTGTCTTGTTTATTTGTTTTCTTGTAGTCAGTGCTGTTCTTTTTCCACGGTTTGCTAGTGGCCGCAATAACCTATTTTTTTAAACTAGGCCACAATAACCATGGGCTACATATTTACTGTAGTTACCATGGGCCCCTACGGGCCGTAGAAACAATGGGCCTTCTTTGGGCCGTAGAAAGAATGGGCCTTCTACGGGCCGCAGCATCAATGGGCCTTCTACGTGCCGTATGATCGATAGGCCAAACATGGGCCAATAACAGACCGCATTATGGGCCGTAAACGGGCTAGATTTGGAATCGTCCGTTCATGGGCCGACAATAACAGGCCGTCGTTTATCGGCCATATTTGATGACATTATGAAAACGGCCGAACAGAGTAACGGGCCGCAAATGGGCCGATTGTAACCGCGGGCTGAATTTGGCACACAGGCAGAAAAGGCCAATGACGGGCCGTAAGTAACCAAATGCTGGAAATGAGCCCAAGAATAAATGGGACTTGAGAAGGCCGAAAGATAACACGGGTTGGAAATGGCCCAACGGAATAATGGGCCGTTAATGGGTATAAAGGGGTACACTGTTCATTGCGGGCCAGATTCACCACAAGCCGTTAATGGGCCAAGAGTTACAAATGGTCTCCTATGGGCCGAAAGACATCATGGGCCATACATGGGCCAGAAGTTACAATGGGCTCGAATCATATTGGAAGGCCCAGATGAAGCTACTGGGCTTAATTCGGATAGGTCCTAACGGGCCGTGAGTTAGTAGGCCGTAAATGGGCTATATACGAACATGCCGTTAACAGGCTTTTCGTGGGCCGGCCCGTTACCTTTTGATCAAGTCAAATGGGCCGGCCTTTTCACCGGAATGGGCCTCTGTTGGGCCGTGCCACGTGTCGACGTATCATAGGCGCCTCATGTCCAATGAATGGATGACATCTGTCCCAACTGTGAGCCAACACATGTTTCCTCCGGCCAATGAGAATTTTACACGTGGAGAATCCTCATTGGTCCGGGCTGTTAGCGGGTTATCGGATCCAAAACCGGACCCGATAGCTTAACGGCGTTCCGTTACGGTGGATGCCACGTGTCGGTCACCCTTGATGAAAGCACTTCCATGATGCGCGATTTAACGTCACGGAAATGGACACTTTCGTGATGATAATTCTGGTAATGTCATGGAACACTTCTACGACACCACAGGTATGACTATCTTGATTCTGTCATAAATTTGTCATGGATGTACATGCATGACAGAAAACGTGACCTACTGAGACAAACACGTATCATCACGGAAGTGCCTTTTTTAGTGATCTCCAGCTCCCGCTCGGCGACCTCATATGGAAGCAGGTGCTCCATGGCCACCGCTGCCTTTTTAGACGTGGGTTGCATGCTGGAGTCCGAGGTGGCCTGGAATATCTTGGCATGCGCATCCTTGATCTTGGCGTGGATGGCCTCGACCCGGGCCAGGGCGAAATCAGCGGCACGGACGGCAGCTCGAGCGCTCTCGGCATTTGCAGCCACCGTTGCAGCAGCAGCTGCATCCATCTCGCCTGCTGCAGCTGCCCTGTTTCTGCCGCAGACGCCCTCTCGGCAGAAGCGGCCGCGCTCAATGCAGATGCGGCGGCACTCTTGGCATAGGCGGCCACGCTCTCGGCGCAGGCGGCGGTGCTCGGAGGGGACGCAGCTATCGTAAGGGCCTTCACGAAGCGTTTCCATGGCCTCATCTTTGCAAGAAGGGGGTGCGGGAATGGGGATCGGGATTCGTGGATTCGGAGGTTGCCGGCACTAGAGCAGACGAGCCGGCGAAGCTTAAGGAGGGAGACTTAAATAGACCCAGATATTTTCATTGCAAACGGTTCCTCGAAAACAACTGTGTGTGATGTTGTAGATATTTTTTATTAGCTGTGAAAGATGAATTTGGAATAAAGTGCAACCGGATGGTGTTTTAAATGAACGAGAAATTTTGTAGTACTAATACAACTGTCATGTCAAATTTTGGAAAATTTCAGGGGTCATTTGACCTTCCAAGACATTTAAGTGATTCTCTAGCCATTTAATGACCGCAATTGAAGGCTCGTGGTTCTGAGAGGGAACAATGCATGTTTGATGACGAACGGGAGATAGCTTCCTCTTATGGCCTTGAAATTTTTTCTACGTCTAACGTGCACTACTACAACTGTAATGTGAAAATTTGGAAAATTCTAGGGGTCATTTGACCTTTCAAAGACATTTAAGTGATTTTGTAACCATTTAATGACTGTAATTCAGATTTGAACTACATCTACATGCAACACCTAACCAAAACGGTTTGAGAAATCATATCTGTGTACTTGTGTGCGAGTTAATTCCATGTGCAGTAAATTAGAAGGAATTTTCAAACATATTGGTCTCAAGACATGGACACATGCATACGTATGCATGAGTGACATGGCATTTTTATTCAAAAAATAGAAAAATGATCAAAAACACATGAAACCTTGGTTGTTGTAATGTCATGCCACCAAGATGATGTGGTAAAGAAATTGGCATGTTTGACGAAAGTTTGGACACACACCCCTCACAAACCGGAGCAACTCGCTAGAAGGTTCATGGTTCCGAGAGGGAACAATGCATGTTTGATGACGAATGGGAGATAGCTTCCTCTTAAGGCCTTCAATTTTTTTCTACGTCTAACGTGCACTACTACAACTGTAGTGTGAAAATTTTGAAAATTCTAGGGGTCATTTGATTTTTTAAAGATATTTAAGTGATTTTCTAGCCATTTAATGACCGTAATTCAAATTTGAAATACATCTACATGCAACGCGTAACCGAAATGGTTTGAAAAATCATATTTGTGTACTTGTGTGCGAGTTAATTCCATGTGCAGTAAACTAGAAGGAATTTTCAAACATATTTGTATCACGACATGGACACATATGCATGAAGACGTATGCATGGAGTGGCATGGCATTTTAATTAAAAAAACAGAAACACATGAAACCTTGGTCGATATAATGTCATGCCACCAAGATGATGTGGTAAAGAAATCTGCATGTTTGACGAACGTTTGGACACACACCCCTCACAAACCGGAGCAACTCGCTAGAAGGTTCGTGGTTGCGAGAGGGAACAATGCATGTTTGATGACGAACGGGAGATACCTTCCTCTTACGGCCTTCAAATTTTTTCCTACATTTAACGTGCACTAGTACAACTGTCATGTGAAAATTTGGTAAATTTCAGGGGTCATTTGACCTTTTAAACACATTTAAGTGATTTTCTAACCATTTAATGACTGTAATTCAAATTTGAACTACATCTACATGCAATGCCTAACCATAACGGTCTGAAAAATAATATTTTTTTTGTACTTGTGTGCGAGTTAATTCCATGTGCAGTAAATTAGAAGGAATTTTCGAACATATTGGTGTCAAGGCATGGGCACATGCATGGAGTGCATGCCATGGCATTTTAATTCGAAAAAATTAAAAAATGATCAGAAAACATGAAACCTTGCTTGATTTAATGTCATGCCACCAAGATGATGTGGTAAAGAAATTGGCATGTTTGACAAAAGTTTAGACACACACCCCTCACAAACCGGAGCAACTCGCTAGATGGTTCGTGGTTCCGAGAGGGAACAATGCATGTTTGATGACGAATAGGAGATAGCTTCCTCTTATGGCCTTCAAATTTTTTCTACGTCTAACGTGCACTACTACAACTGTAATGTGAAATTTTGGAAAATTCTAGGGGTCATTTGACCTTTCAAAGACATTTAAGTGATATTCTAACCATTTAATGACCTTAATTCAAATTTGAACTACATCTACATGTAACGCCTAACCAAAACGGTTTGAAAAATCATATCTGTGTACTTGTGTTTGAGTTAATTCCATGTGAAGTAAATTAGAAGGGATTTTCAAACATATTGGTCTCATGACATGGACACATGCATACGTATGCATGAGTGACATGGAATTTTAATTCAAAAAATAGAAAAATGATCAGAAACACATGAAACCTTGGTTGATGTAATGTGATGCCACCAAGATGATGTGGTAAAGAAATTGGCATGTTTGACGAAAGTTTGGACACACACCCCTCACAAACCGGAGCAACTCGCTAGAAGGTTCGTGGTTCCGAGAGGGAACAATGCATGTTTGATGACGAATGGGAGATAGCTTCCTCTTACGGCCTTCAAATTTTTTCTCTGCGTCTAACGTGTACTACTACAACTGTAGTGTGAAATTTTTGAAAATTCTAGGGGTCATTTGACCTTTTAACGACATTTAAGTGATTTTCTAACCATTTAATGACCGTAATTCAAATTTGAACTACATCTACATGCAACGCGTAACCGAAACGGTTTGAAAAATCATATTTGTGTACTTGTGTGCGAGTTAATTCCATGTGCAGTAAACTAGAAGGAATTTTCAAACATATTTGTATCACGACATGGACACATATGCATGAAGACGTATGCATGGAGTGGCATGGCATTTTAATTAAAAAACAGAAACACATGAAACCTTGGTCGATATAATGTCATGCCACCAAGATGATGTGGTAAAGAAATCTGCATGTTTGACGAACGTTTGGACACACACCCCTCACAAACCGGAGCAACTCGCTAGAAGGTTCGTGGTTCCGAGAGGGAACAATGCATGTTTGATGACGAACGGGAGATAGCTTCCTCTTATGGCCTTCAATATTTTTCCTAAGTTTAACGTGCACTAGTACAACTGTCACGTGAAAATTTGGTAAATTTCAGGGGTCATTTGACCTTTTAAAGACATTTAAGTGATTTTCTAACCATTTAACGACTGTAATTCAAATTTGAACTACATCTACCTGCAATGCCTAACCATAACGGTCTGAAAAATAATATTTTTTGTGTACTTCTGTGCGAGTTAATTACATGTGCAGTAAATTAGAAGGAATTTCCGAACATATTGGTGTCAAGGCATGGGCACATGCATGGAGTGCATGCCATGGCATTTTAATTCCAAAAAATTAAAAAATGATCAGAAAACATGAAACCTTGCTTGATTTAATGTCATGCCACCAAGATGATGTGGTAAAGAAATTGGCATGTTTGACAAAAGTTTGGACACACACCCCTCACAAACCGGAGCAACTCGCTAGATGCTTCGTGGTTCCGAGAGGGAACAATGCATGTTTGATGACGAACAGGAGATAGCTTCCTCTTACGGCCTTCAAATTTTTTCTACATCTAACGTGCACTACTACAACTGTAATGTGAAATTTTGGAAAATTCTAGGGGTCATTTGACCTTTCGAAGACATTTAAGTGATATTCTAACCATTTAATGACCTTAATTCAAATTTGAACTACATCTACATGTAACGCCTAACCAAAACGGTTTGAAAAATGATATCTGTGTACTTGTGTTTGAGTTAATTCCATGTGAAGTTAATTAGAAGGGATTTTCAAACATATTGGTCTCATGACATGGACACATGCATACGTATGCATGGAGTGACATGGAATTTTAATTCAAAAAATAGAAAAATGATCAGAAACACATGAAACCTTGGTTGATGTAATGTGATGCCACCAAGATGATGTGGTAAAGAAATTGGCATGTTTGACGAAAGTTTGGACACACACCCCTCACAAACCGGAGCAACTCGCTAGAAGGTTCGTGGTTCCAAGAGGGAACAATGCATGTTTGATGACGAATGGGAGATAGCTTCCTCTTACGGCCTTCAAATTTTTCTCTACGTCTAACGTGCACTACTACAACTGTAGTGTGAAATTTTTGAAAATTCTAGGGGTCATTTGACCTTTTAAAGACATTTAAGTGATTTTCTAGCCATTTAATGACCGTAATTCAAATTTGAACTACATCTACATGCAACGCGTAACCGAAACGGTTTGAAAAATCATATTTGTGTACTTGTGTGCGAGTTAATTCCATGTGCAGGAAACTAGAAGGAATTTTCAAACATATTTGTATCACGACATGGACACATATGCATGAAGACGTATGCATGTAGTGGCATGACATTTTAATTAAAAAAACAGAAACACATGAAACCTTGATTGATGTAATGTCATGCCACCAAGATGATGTGGTAAAAAAATAGGCATGTTTGACGAAAGTTTGGACACACACCCCTCACAAACCGGAGCAACTCGCTAGAAGGTTCGTGGTTCCGAGAGGGAACAATGCATGTTTGATGACGAACGGGAGATAGCTTCCTCTTACGGCCATCAATTTTTTTCTACGTCTAACATGCACTATTACAACTTTAATGTAAAATTTTGGAAAATTCTAGGGGTCATTTGACCTTTTAAATACATTTAAGTGATTTTCTAACCATTTAATGACCGTAATTCAAATTTGAACTACATCTACATGCAACGCCTAACCAAAACGGTTTGAAAAATCATATCTGTGTACTTGTGTGCGAGTTAATTCCATGTGCAGTAAATTAGAAGGAATTTTCAAACATATTGGTCTCACGACATGGACACATGCATACGTATGCATGGAGTGACATGGCATTTTAATTCAAAAAATAGAAAATGATCAGAAACACATGAAACCTCGGTTGATGTAATGGCATACCACCAAGATGATGTGGTAAAGAAATTGGCATGTTTGACAAACGTTTGGACACACACCCCTCACAAACCGGAGCAACTCGCTAGAAGGTTCGTGGTTCCGAGAGGGAACAATGCATGTTTGATGAGGAACGAGACATAGCTTCCTCTTACGGCCTTCAAATTTTTTCCTACGTTTAACGTGCACTAATACAACTGTCATGTGAAAATTTGGTAAATTTCCGGGGTCATTTGACCTTTTAAAGACCTTAAGTGATTTTCTAACCATTTAATGACTGTAATTCAAATTTGAACTACATCTACATGCAACGCCTAACCATAACGGTTTAAAAAATAATATTTTTGTGTACTTGTGTGCGAGTTAATTCCATGTGAAGTAAATTAGGAGGAATTTTCAAACATATTGGTGTCAAGGCATGGGCACATGCATGGAGTGCATGCCATGGCATTTTAATTCCAAAAAATTAAAAATTGATCACAAAACATGAAACCTTGCTTGATTTAATAACATGCCACCAAGATGATGTGGTAAAGAAATTGGCATTTTGACAAAAGTTTGGACACACACCCCTCACAAACCGGAGCAACTCGCTAGAAGGTTCGTGGTTCCGAGAGGGAACAATGCATGTTTGATGACGAACGGGAGATAGCTTTCTCTTACGGCCTTCAAATTTTTTCTACGTCTAACGTGCACTACTACAACTGTAATGTGAAATTTTGGAAAATTCTAGGGGTCATTTGACCTTTCAAAGATATTTAAGTGATTTTGTAACCATTTAATGACCTTAATTCAAATTTGAACTACATCTACATGGAACGCCTAACCAAAACGGTTTGAAAAATCATATCTGTGTAGTTGTGTGCCAGTTAATTCCATCTGCAGTAAATTAGAAGGAATTTTCAAACATATTGGTCTCACGACATGGACGCATGCATACGTATGCATGGAGTGACATGGCATTTTAATTCAAAAAATAGAAAAATGATCAGAAACACATGAAACCTTGGTTGATGTAATGTCATGCCACCAAGATGATTTGGTAAAGAAATTGGCATGTTTAACGAAAGTTTAGACACACGCCCCTCTCAAACCGGAGCAACTCGCTAGAAGGTTCGCGGTTCCGAGAGGGAATAATGCATGTTGATGATGAACGGGAGATAGCTTCCTCTTACGACCGTCAAATTTTTTCCTACGTTTAACATGCATATGTCATGTGAAAATTTGGTAAATTTCAGGGGTCATTTGACCTTCTAAAGACATTTAAGTGATTTTCTAACCATTTAATGACCGTAATTCAAATTTGAACTACATCTACATGCAACGCCTAACCAAAAAGGTTTAAAAAAAATCATATTGTGTACTTGTGTGCGAGTTAATTCCATGTGCAGTAAATTCGAAGGAATTTTCAATCATATTGGTGTCAAGGCATGGGCACATGCATGGAGTGCATGCCATGGCATTTTAATTCCAAAAAATTTAAAAAAGATAAGAAAAACATGAAACCTTGCTTGCTTTAATGTCATGCCACCAAGATGATGTGGTAAAAAATTGGCCTGTTTGACAAAAGTTTGGACACACATCCCTCACAAACCAGAGTAACTCACTAGATGGTTCGTGGTTCCGAGAGGGAATAATACATGTTTGCTGACGGACGGGAGATAGCTTCCTCTTATGGCCTTCAATTTTTTTCCTACGTTTAATGTGCACTAATACAACTGTCATGTGAAAATTTGGAAATTTTCAGGGGTCATTTGACCTTTTAAAGATATTTAAGTGATTTTCTAACCATTTAATGACCGTAATTCAAATTTGAACTACATCTACATGCAACGCCTAACCAAAACGGTTTGAAAAATTATATTTTTGTGTACTTGTGTGCGAGTTAAAAAATCATCAGACGATGTAAATATCTGGTGTTCTAAAAAGAAAATGTAAAGATCTGGCAATTCAACCGCCCCCACACGATTGGCACTCTATCTCGCGGCTCGAGGTTTGGTAGGTGATTGGCGGGGATCATTAATCAGACACGGTTTTGTATTGGAAACCGTCAGCTATTATGTTCACACACGTTTTTTGCTGCGGGAATTGTGTGTAATTCAAACTACAGTACTCGTAAATTCCGGCGACCGGCGTGTGTACTGTCCCTATAGATCTAGATTTCGGTCGCCAATAAATACTACCTTGCTCACGTCGTCCCGCCTGCATTCTCATCTACATCCTCCCCTCGCTCGCCCTCTCTCTCTCTTTCTCTCTCTCTCTCTCTCAAATCTCTGCCATGGCACCGCCTGTCTGCCCACGTGCCGATGAGGAGTCGCCGCCCCTCGAGGACGCTCACTCGATTAGCAGCGACGAGGACCCCTATGCGCCTCATGACGAGGTTCCGTCGGACCCCCCAAGTTTGGGTTGGTTTTGGGGCCAGTACAATCTTTGTCTGTGGAAGTCGCTGCCGCCGGCTGAGAAAGCAAGGCAAGTGGCGTTCAAGAATGAGATGGCGGAGGAGGAAGCCAGGTACCAGGCTGCCTGTGAAGCCCGTGATGCCGCCTAAAAGAGGAGGCGGTGAAGCTATGGGGGCAGGCGCGTCGTCGTGCCGAGGAGGTGTACGAAGACGAGTACTTCGCGAGGAAGGTCATAGGCGTTGGGCGCCTCGCCACTGCGGGAGGTGGGCCGATAAGCTCCAGTGTACCACCGACGAGGAGCTCCGGTGGGCGCCCAACGAAATGGCAAGATCGGCCGCGTGCGTCCGCCAGCAAGAGGCAGAACGGTACGTCAAGCGCTGTGAGGCGGAGGAGTCAGAGTACTGCCTCCGCACTGGGAAGACGCCGCGCACCAGGGAGTTGCTAGCGAGGGGCTGCCGGAATACTGGCCCCAGGAGGGATTATTAGTTTTAGTATTGTTCGTTTTAAATTTTATGCATTGTACCTAGTAGTTAAGTATCATCACGTATATGTGATGATATTATATATATATATTCTATGATGATCTAATGAACAATTAATATATATATATATATATATATTATGAATTCCATTTCTATCTGTTTTTGTATACTCATTTGAATCTAGCTGTTATCGTCCACATAGACATAATGGAAATAGTATATACACACATTGAAACAGAACATATAAGAAAAAAAACAGAGTACACACATTGAAACAGAGCAATACTATGATTGTTGTGAATACATAGCTATCCACGTCGAAACGACTTTCCAAAACAAAACGTGTCCATGAGACCATGACTAGCAGCCCTAGCCTAGGGTAGCTCTTGGCTCTGCCTGAACTCGTGTAGGTGTTCGTCCAAGCGGTCGACACGCTCGCGGTACATCTGGAGCGCGATCTCGAGCTCCAAGTTGGCTATTTCATCGGAGATCATCAGCTCGAGGAGGCTATGCCCATGTTCCTCTACTGCGCCCAGGTGGACACCTGGGCCAAGGAGGCGGTCGAGCCTACGGACCAGCGCGTTGGCATCCAGCGGGCCGCGGACAAGGAGAACGACGGCACCCACGCGAACGGTGCGGCGGGTGTCTGGTGCTAGTATGCCGCGGCCAGCCTCTGGTGCAAGTATGGCACTGAGGGCCTCTGCCCACTCATGGCGAGGAATGGGGGTACTGACGGGACGTGTACCCAGCTGTGACGCCGTGTCGACAGCAAGCAAGCGCCGATGGATCCGTTGTTGCTGTGCGGCGCGCCGCGCCTCTCGCTCTGCGGCGCTCCAATGGTCTCGCCATGCGGCGAGCTGCAGCCCAGCGGCGCGGACGCGCCTAGCTTGCTTTGCGGCGCGCCATCGATCATGTTGTGCGGCGAGCTGCAGCCTGTCGGCGTTGACATGCCTATCTTGATCCGCGGCGCTCAAGCGCCATACGCCAAAGGTCTGCTCAACCCTGGCGATGACGCGCATCACGGCGTCGTTCATCACGTTGCCGGGGAGCGCCTCGGCCTCGACGGGCTGTGCCGCCTGCTCGCTTTTCTCGTCGACGAGGTTGATGGCAGAGGCGACGCTTTAGTGGGTTGGCATGCTTGGAAAAGGTGGGTGTGCTACAGGCTGCGCTTGTCGCCTCCGTGCGTCGCGCGCCCCCTATGCGCAATATAGCAGGGTGGCGGGAAATAGGTGAGGAAATGGCGGGAAATGGTGGTATGTTCATAAAACACCATCAATTAATGGAAACTTAGCATCGAGCTAGCACAAGTCATAGATGATGATCAGATGAACACGGACCACACCAGGGATCCCGTCGGTGATGAATTCATCAATCCCAAACGGTTGAATACTAGCAAACGTTTGCCCACAACACACACGGCCTATTCCATCACAAATAGGTCGGATGGATCAACTGTATGCCACGTATCGCACATTGTCAAAAAGTAATGCGGTAGACCTTCTTTAACGTGTGTTAAAAAAAACAAGGACCTCGAGGTTAAATTAGCTGAGGGAATGTGGCATTTCGGTCATTTGACCGGAATGACCCATCCCATCATATAATTTAACATCGACACAACTTCTCATCCAGTAACCCATCCGATGGCTGCTCCAGCCTGAGCACACTTAACTTCATAGTTTTCTTACATGAGCTACTGGTGGAACAACTAGTCCTTGCTGATAGGAATGCCTCTTCACATCCTTATGGTGTATCTGAATGACCGCCCGTCCCACAATGGCCAATAGATGTTGTGTAGACAGAGCATATCACATATGTCTTATTAGAAACAATTGTCTGCATTATTAACGGCCTTCGCACACATTTCTGATTATAGACTTGTTTGCCGCGTATCACACACATCTTGTTATATTGAAGCGTTTCTGTTCTCTTGCCTAATCACAAACAGTTGTTCCGAGTGAACCATATGCTGTTCATCGCACACACCTTCATCTGGCTGCCCGTTTCTTTTGTGTTTCCTAATCACAAACAGTTCATCCGAGTGAACCGTATGCTGTGTATCGCACACGCCTTCATCTGGCTGCCCGTTTCTTTTGTTTCTCCTCATCGCAAACAGTTAATTGAACTGAACCGTATGCCGTTCATCGCACACGCAACTAAAACCTGAACCGTGTTTGATGCATCTGTCATCGCAAACGTTTTATATATTTCTGACGGTTTTCATACATCACCGTTTGCGATTATGGCATCACACACAGTCTCTCGAAGGGTCTCTAATTGTAGTGTCGCCTTAGCAGCATCCTGCAGTAGTGGTACATGCGCAATAACCGCCTCGAGAATGGCAACCAACTTGCGGATGCCAAAATAAATCTGCGTGCGTGGGCCGAGGGCGCGCGGCCGCATGGCCCCAGCGCTCGCCCTGTCCCGTCACGCGCATGGCCTGTCAGCCCCCCCGGCTTCTAGGCACCACGTGGCACCCGCACGAAGTCCAAAATATTACCCCAAGATTCGATGGACCCTTCGGTTTCCCGCCCCTGCCAGGATGCAGCGATTCGGCTTCTGGAAGCCGGCACATAGTGGGCGTTGCCGGACCCGGCGGCCGCAAAATTCGCCTCCTCAAGGGGGGGGGGGACTGTGAAGGCCCTCCCATCCGAAGACGGCGGACCTTCACAGCTTCAGGGACTATTGTCGGGGGGATGAACCCCAGGCAGGCAACGGAACCCGGATCCTTCTAAAAAACAACGGGGCCAGCAAGGCCCCTCAAGCCGGCTCATGCTTGGCTGGGTCGCTCGATCTGGCCAAGTCCCTCGACCCGGCAAAATCCCTCGACCCGGCCGCAACGGCTGGCGCATCAAGACTTCCCCAACAAGCCAGCTTCCCTTTGGCGTGTTCCATAACCCGGCCACTAGTCAACTCCCGTCCCATCCAGGCCGTACGATTGGACGAGCCTTCGTTCAGAGATGAGCAAGGCAACAGTACCCCGCCCATACCTATGGTTAGCCGGGCCTGGCAACAGTGCCCCACATACCCGCTGACCAGGGTTGGCGTGGCTACAGTACATCCGTCATCACTGCTGACGCCAGCAAGCGGTGTCCTGATGGAGCGCCACTGTAGCGGACTTAGCCCGGCCACTCCCGGACGATCGACAAGACGGCCAATAGTGCCCTCGTACCCGGCGGGCCCCGTTCCCGGAGAACCCGGCAAGCCCTGACCCCCGGCGGGTCCCAGCGCCGGCTTCCCGGACAATGACAACCTGGCCCCACGGCCTTGTAACATTACCATTGTATCCCTGGGGGGTTGACCTATAAAACCCCCCAGGAGCCCTCATGCACACGGGCGATCACTCACTCACACACACATAACAAGCAACACCCAAGGAGCTTCCTCCATATAGCTCTAGGAGCAACTCTGTACTGATATGCATCAACTACTCTCGGCAGGACTAGGGATGTTATCTCTCCGGAGAGCCCCGAACCTGGGTATGTCTTGCGTCCCGCGCTAGCTCATGCCGACCTCGCCTCTGTAGCCTACCAGTGCCCTCGAGCCTCCTCTTATCTTCAGTCATCCCTTGGCATCTGCCGTGCGCCCACCACGACAACACCTTTTTGGGCCACATGCATATCCTAGCTAGGACACTCACGTGTGACGCTTCCATCTGTGGGCCCACGAGGCCATCATCATTGCATGCATGCATCACTTTGACCTACATCGGGAGAGCTTAATTAATTTCACCATCGATGAGGATTCTTTTGGGTTGTACATATATTACGGCAGGAGCATATAGTATCCTGTGAAGAGGGGGAAGGCAACCATCATATGTAGTACACTTCATGAACCTCGCTCTATGTGGGTGCATGGTTTACGGTTTTTGAGGCATGTGGCACATCAAAGTTGTGCATTTTGGGTATTCAACATATATATGTTTGGCCCACATGCAAAGCGGTGGTGGTTGTCCTCTCGCACCCACTTAAGCGGTTATCAGCGATATCGATGCTTTCCATCTGTGGGCCCGCTTGGTCCATCAGTACTTTTTGCCTGACAACAAGAGAGGTCAATTTGACTTAGGAGGGGATTATTATTTTTGCTCTGGGATGACATGCATGATACAGTTTGAGCACACACACATGCATGTGTACGCATGAATCCCTCCCATCGAGTCGAAGTGGCTAGTACAACGACACATCATGAACCGATCTCGCTCTGTGTGGGGAGCTAGTGTACGATTTTTGACGCACGCGCCACATCAGTGTTGTGTATTCAAACATGCATGCACGCATCACCTCCATACATATGCATGTAGTGGTTGCCTTCAAACGGTAAACTCCCTCGCGTGGTTATCGGGGACAAGCCTATATATTCGTGGGCCCGCGTGGACATCCATGATCACCTTGACCAACAACAAGATAGGTTATCATAGTATAGGTCATGGTGAGATTCAGACCTTAAGTTTGAGCGCATATACTATGCACGCATGCATGCATGAATCCCCGTCTTTGGCTTGAAGTGTGGTGTAACATACATATGCATCGTCAACCGAACCCTCACTCAGTGTGGGGATTTCTAGTTCGAAATCACAGTGCCACATCAAAGTTGTTCCATTGTTACTCAAAAACACACCTCTCCATACATATGTTTGGGCCACACGCATGCAGTGGTTGTCTTCGGGGACTAGCTACTTGCGTGATTATTGGCGAGCTAGCCCATCTCCAGGGTCGCATGGACGGCCATCACTTTGACCAACAACAAGAGAGAGGTTGTACGACCAAGGTGGATTATTCTTGGTCCGTTTTACGATCCATCTTGGTGAGATATGCCTCTCTGGCCTGCGCGACTGAAAGTGTGTGTGTGGGGGGGGGGGGGTTGCTACTTCGTACTTTGCTAGGTGAACCTCGATTGGGGGGCATGCATTCATGGCTTAGGATTCCCTTCGTGCTGACAGGAGGGGGGGCTGCTAGCTACTTCACACTTTGGTAGGTGAACCTCGGTTTCGGGGGAGGGGGCATGCATTCATAGCTTAGGATTCCCTTCGTGCCGACACGAGGGGGGCTGCTAGCTACTTCACACTTTACTAGATGAACCTCGGTTGGGGGGCATGCATTCATAGCTTAGGATTCCCTTCATGCCGACACGAGGGAGGGGGCTGCTAGCTACTTCGCACTTTGCTAGGGTGAACCTTAGTTGGGGGCGCATGCATTCATAGCTTAGGATTCCCTTCGTGCCGACACGAGAGAGGGGGCCTGCTAGCTACTTCGCACTTTGCTAGGTGAATGAACCTCGGTTGGGGGGCATGCATTCATAGCTTAGGATTCCCTTCGTGCTGACACGAGGGAGGAGGGGGCTGCTAGCTACTTCGCACTTTGCTAGGTGAACCTCGGTTGGGGGGAGGGGGCATGCATTCATAGCTTAGGATTCCCTTCGTGCCGACACGAGGGGGGTGGGGCAAGCAATACTGTGCGCTTTGTGAGAGAGGTGCCACATTGCATTTGGTATTTGAAAATAAAACCACCCTTTTGATACATAAATTTGGTCCACGTGCAAGTGTGTTCGTGTTCTGGCCCTCTCCCGCACTATTTTTCGCCAAAATTTATGAACATTAGACAAGTCGGATGACGCAACAGACACGGTTCACTCAAACTAATCGTGTGCCATGCCGGTGCCCCTGTCATGCATACATCCGCACAGTACATTGGGCTCCACGCCGCTCCCCCTCTCAAAAATATCTGCCCGCCTCGAGGGTTTTTCTGTTTCATAACACACGGTTGTTATTCCCGGACCGTGTGCGATGTTTCTTGTTTCCAATCCCGCCTGCATCCCTAGAAAATATCTACCCACCTCGAGGGTTTTTCTGTTTCTTAACACACGGTTGTTATATTCGGACCGTGTGCGATGTTTCTTGTTCCCAATCCCGCCTGCATCCCTAGAAAATATCTGCCCGCCTCGAGGGTTTTTCTGTTTCTGGTTGTTATCTCCGGACCGTGTGTGATGCACTATCATCGAAATTTTCAATAGCCCTGCATTTCACTCCAGCGTTTGACTCCCGCATAGTAAAATTTTCAGTACCCGCGTCATTTCCTCAAACACCCCGCGCCCCCCTCCACGCACACACACCAAAACCTCCTCGGGCGTGCGCGCGCGCGCGCACACACACACACACACCCTCCCTCGCTTGAAACCCTAGCAAGGTCCCCGCCGCTGCCGCCGCTGCCGCAAGGCCTCCATTGTCAACATCTGCCGGTTTGCCCGTGCAGCTTACCCACCGATCTCCATACCTAGGCCGCCCTGAGTTTCTTAGATGACGCCTGCCAAACACCCCCTTACCTACAGATCCCCATCCCCATCCCCCACTCCAGAGCGTCGCAGCCTAAGCCTGGCTACACTTCCTGTGGAGCTCGAGGAGTGACTGTCCCAAAAGAGGTGTATAGCGGTCTCTTCGACCGACGTCGCCGAGGAAGCTGACGACCATTACTAGCAGCAGGCACTCAAGTAGCAGGCTAGAGTATGCAGGCATGTCTCGGCCGCCGGCTACGACATCGAAGTCATCAACAGCGACGGCCTAAGGCGGGCTATGTCATAGGTTAAGTGGCCCACCCCCAACCCCTCAGTTTAAACCGCCGTCGATCTCATCCATGGCCCCGCCGCTGATCTCCTATGGCTCGCTGTCAACAATTTGCCATTCTACATCGCCATCGATCCCCTTTTGTCATTTCTGAATGACATGTTTTAAGACGCTAGCTTGGGATCCACAGCTTCCAAGTCAGACCTCATCGACGACGACCACGAGGAGGGCACCCTCTCCGGCTCTTCCAAGGGGAAAGAGCCCATCTGCTCTTCCAAGGGGAAAGCGCTCGTCTGCGACATCAGGGAGGGCACCCTACAGCCATGCTCTTCCAAGGGAAAGGAGCCCATCTGCGATAACATGCAGCGCATCTAGGGTCTGTGCTCTTCCCACGGCAACGAGCCCATCTGTGACAAGTGAGGAAACCCATGATTTGTTTTGTCGTGCCTCTTCACAGGGGGAAACCCATGATTTGTTTTGTCGAGTCCCTTTTGTAGTGTAGTGAGAATATGTCCAGTTTTAATTGCTATATCTGGTTGTTTGCAGTATGCCTTGTTTATTTCAGTTGTTCACAATGTGCTGCTCTATATGTGCAATTATTTACTGTGCAGTACATTCCATCAATCCAGTTTTAAACATACCGATAGGAATGCATATATTTGCTTGCTGTAAGCCTGTTATAGCTAGCATATGCCTCTTTTAAAGTTTTTTGCTTGTTCGGTTGTTTGTAGTTAGCATATGTCCAGTTTCAAATGATATCTTTGGTTGTTCGTAGTATGCCTTGTTTTTTCTAGTTATTCACAACATGATGTTCTATATGTGCAAGTATGAACTGTGCAGTTCAATTTCATCAGTACCAGTTTCAACAATACCACTATGAATGACTACATTTGGTTGCTGCATCTTGTAGTTAACACGCATTTCCATTTTTATTTAATAATAACCAGTGTACTTAGACCGGCACAATACCAGTTTGAATGACTATGTTTGCTTGTTGTTAAATGTTAGGCCTGTTGCAGTTAGCACACCTTTCCACTTGTTTTGCTTTACTATCATGCTTAAACCTGCACACTGAAGCTATCTTTTGGAGATTATTTTGTCTGCCATGGATAATTTTGGTTGATGTTTAGCCTGTTGTGCTTAACATGCTTCTCGATGTACCTACACAGGACAATTTTGGGAACGACTGCTGTTTTCCATCGAGGTTAGTTTCATCCCATGGCTTATATCTGCTCACTGTTCAGGATATCGGTAGCTGGTACCATATAGGTCGGCGGCTGATAAGGGACTAATCGGTGAATCAGACTTTTAACTGAATATATCTGCAACCCATTTATCGTTAGGTTAACTAGGGCCATATGTAATATATCTGAGGCTACATAGCAACATGCACTGTACTTAATGTCTAAATATGCAATCCTAGGCTACATAGCAACAAGGAAGAGTGTTACATTAATGTTCTAATGATGTCTAGATATACGTAGAAGAGCAGCAGCAACAACAACACAACCCTGTTTGGATACTCAACTTAGCTAGAGGTTAGAGTTAGTTTCTAGCTCATGACTAACCCTGAACTAACTCCATCCAAAGAGTTGTTTGGATGGCAGGGTTAGACTGACAATAAATGCACTACGAGAATTAGCTCCAATTAGCACCTCTTGGGTTGGATAGTTTTTTTGGGTGGGTTATAGATGCAACTAGCTTAAACTATCCCTCATGTTTAGATATACTTTAGGGTTATTTGAGCCTGAATGAGCTCAAACTAACTGTAACCCATGGATACAGCAGCAGCTAATCAGCCGATAATTTGTAAGAATGCACTAAACTCCTTCTGACCCATAATATAAGATATTAATTCATCTAATATGTGAGTATATTGGATGTTATAAGATACTCCCTCTGTTCCTAAATATTTACCTTTTTAGAGATTTCAAATGGACTACCACATACGGATGTATATAGACATATTATAAAAGAGTGTTGTTGGATGTGGGGCTCCGGCAAAACCCTTAAGGTTCGAACTCTGGGGTGCGCGCGAAGTTCTTTCCCTCCTACCGATCTACGCCCTAGCTCTTTAAGATCTCGCGGACGAACTCGACGAACTCACAACACGGAAATACACGATATTTATACTGGTTCAGGCCACCGTTGTGGTGTAATTCCCTACTCCAGTGTGTGGTGGTGGATTGCCTCTTGGGCTGATGAAGAACAGTACAAGGGGAAGAACAGCCTCCTGAGGTTGAGGTGTTCTTGTGCTTTGTGGACTTGTGGATGAGAACTCGACCCCTCCCTCTGTGGTGGCTAGCTCTACTTATATAAGACCTGGTCCTCTCCCCAAATATTGAGCGGGAAGGGAGCCAACAACGGTGGGCCAATTTGAAAGGGGACAGCTAGTACAAGCTATCCTGACAAGCGGTCTTCGCCTGCAAAAGGCTCTGGTGGTGACGCCGTCCTGGGCTCCATGGTGACCTCCGTCTTGCCGTCCTGCTGGTCTTGGTCTCGTTGCACCGATATGGAAACCTTTGCATGATTCCTCGATACTCCACGCCTACGCCTGCCTCCTTAGCACCAAAGAGGAAACAAGGACGCTGCGCGCGCTGGCGCCCGCCTGGTGCTGGTCGTCATGGTTCACGTCACGAGAGCCTCGAGAGGTTTGCCCCGCCTTGATATCTCTGCTCCTTGCGAGGTAGCCTAGTGAGACCGCTCCCGAGGAGGTCTTGCGCCGTCCCCCTCGCGAGGGTCTCGAACGCCTTGTTGATGAAGATGGGCCGTACAGACCCGCTAGCATAGCCACGCCGTGGGCCGCAGGCAGGCAAGTCTGGGGACCCCCGTTCCCAGAACGCCGACAGTAGCCCCCGGGCCCAAGGTGCGCTCGGGCTTGGCTTCACGGCGAAGCCAAGGGTCAAGTACGAAGCGCCGCGGGCCCCCAAAGCCTACGGCCTCGGTTGACGCGTGGCGGTTGATTGGACGTGGGCGTCTCCACTTCCCCACGCTGCCTTTGAATTCGCCTGGCTATGCGGCCCCCGCAATCTACATAGTTATTCCTCCGTCGCCCCTGTCTTGCTTCCCCAATCTCTCTGCTTCCTCGAGATTCTGCTTCTCCTCTCCAATCTGACCTGCCTCATGCCAGCTCCATCGCCATGGCGCCGAAACAAGCAGACAAGGGGAAGAAACCCTTGTCTTCGCCGAGCGCGCCTCCGGTCGTCGAGCCGGCGCTCAGCCGATCCTGGGTGCTCAACGACGAGGCCATGGACAAGGTGCGTCCAATGCTCGCTTCCAGCTTCAACGAGTGGGGAGAGATGGTGGCTTGGCCCGCGTCTCGCACTCGCATGGCCCGGGCTGCCACTGAGGTCCCAACCTTCATAGATGCCCTCTGAGCTGGCCTGATTCCTCCCTTCTCTGCCTTCTTCAATGCGGTGCTCGAGCATTATCAGATCCACATGCTGCATCTCGACCCCCAATTTGTGACCCTTCTCACCGTCTTCTCCTTTTTGTGCGAAGCCATGATGGGCATCGCTCCTTCAGTGGCCTTCTTCCGCCATTTCTTCTCATTGCATCTAACTGACCCTCGTTAGAGCTTGGGGTGCGTGAGCTTCCAGGCCGTGGCCACGACGGCGGGCGCGGGGATTGACTTTGAGCTTCCTTCATCCACGAGCGAGTTCCGGGCACGATGGGTGTTTATCGACGCCGGTGTGCTCAGTCCTCTGCTCCATGCTTCGGCGGGGCCTGCTGTTCCAAACTCCGGTTGGGGCCATCAGAAGCTCACGAGCCCCCGCCTCGCTCTCGTCTGGGCCAGGCTGAGGAGGTTGAAGGACCGCGGCGTGACTGCGCCTATGGTGGTGAAGGAGTTCGTCAAGCGGCGAGTCGCTCCGCTTCAGCGCCATTCCCGCCCAATGTGGGCCTTGCTTAGGAGTCAGGACCACATGAGGTTTCAAGAGGAAGGGCTTCCTCTTAAGACGCGGGAGACAGTGCTTATGATCCTGACGGGTACCCCTCTGCCGGACGACATGCCCGGGAAGAGCTGCCTGCTGTATCGTTGCGAGAATAAGGATGAGTTTGCCGCGAGCATGTCCTCCTTTGATGAGTGGGGCCTGCGCCCGATCGGCCTGGTGGGGCCCTGCGAGAACCCCGTCGATGTGGTCCCATTCCTCGCCGCCAGTGCCGAGCTCGCCCCAAGTGAGGGTGCAGGAGGGCGAGCTCCGACAGAGGCCGGCGGCACAAGCGCTGAAGGTCACATGCCGCGCGGTGATCCGGGGGTGTCATCCTCGGGAGCTCGCGATCCCTCCCCTGGGGCGTCGGTTACTGAGGCGACGCAGCATGCGGTTCCCGAGGTCAAAGCCCCCGAAGCCTCGGGACGTCGTAGCGAGACGACGCCCGACTGCTCACCACAGCCAGACACCCCTGAAGTTGTCCCTCCAAGCTCTCCTACGGCCCTGCCTCGCACCGGCTGTCACGTCCAGCGCTTCGGTCGGCTTTGCATGGACTTCGAGGAGCTCTGCAAGAGGTAAGGATCCCCGAGCAGCAACAGCATCTTCGGGCCGTTGAAGCGGCGAAAGTACTTTGCTATCGATGAGTAAGTACTGCACCTTGTGATTCCTTGATTGCCGCTTTCCTTCCTAACACTAGCTCTTCAGGACCCCTTCTGCCAGGGCCGTTGGGTCCCTCATGAAGCAATCCTCGCCTTCCTCGGCACCACCGCTGGCCTTGTGCACCCCGAGCCTGCACGCCAAATGTCAGATGTGGGGCTCCGGCAAAACCCTTAAGGTTCGAACTCTGGGGTGCGTGCGAAGTTCTTTCCCTCCTACCGATCTACGCCCTAGCTCGCTAAGATCTCGCGGACGAACTCGACGAACTCACAGCACGGAAAGACACGAGATTTATACTGGTTCGGGCCACCGTTCTAGTGTAATACCCTACTCCAGTGTGTGGTGGTGGATTGCCTCCTAGGCTGATGAAGAACAGTACAACGGGAAGAACAACCTCCTGAGGTTGAGGTGTTCTTGTGCTCTGTGGACTTGTGGATGACAACTCGATCCCCCCCTCTATGGTGGCTAGCTCTACTTATATAAGCCCTGGTCCTCTCCCTAAATATTGAGCAGGAAGGGAGCCAACAACAGCGGGCCAATTTGAAAGGGGACAGCTAGTACAAGCTATCCTGACAAAAGCGGTCTTCGCCTGCAAAAGGCTCTGGTGGTGACGCCGTCCTGGGCTCCATGGTGACCTCCGTCTTGCCGTCCTGCTAGTCTTTGTCTCGTTGCACCGATATGGAAACCTTTGCCTGATGACTCGGTACTCCGCGCCTGCGCCTGCCTCCTTATCACCAAAGAGGAAACAAGGACGCTGCACGCGCTGGCACCCGCCTGGTGCCGGTCGTCATGGCTCACGTCACGAGAGCCTCGGGAGGTTTGCCCTGCCTTGATATCTCCGCTCCTCGAGAGGTAGCCTAGTGAGGCCGCTCTCGAGGAGGTCTTGCGCCGTCCCCCTCGCGAGGCTTGGCCCCTCGCGAGGGTCTCGAATGCCTTGTTGATGAAGAGGGGCCGTACAGACCCGCTAGCATAGCCACGCCGTGGGCCGTAGGCAGGCAAGTCTGGGGACCCCCGTTCTCAGAACGCCGACAAGTGTTGTACTACATCATTGTGCAATTGCTGTTTAGCTTCTAATATTAACTTGGTGCTTTTAGGTACATATGTCATTGGTAAATATCCGCGCTTCGACCCTTTCCGCGTATGGGGAATGAGATATTGATGAACCAACATCAAGTGAGGAAGCTGATAAAGATTGTTAGTAAAATGGGTCCAAAGATGGCAATTAAACTATTTGTTTACACTTTATCCAAGACAACATCGAACCTGGAGGATGGTAAGTAAGAACTCTGTAGCCTTCTTTTTACTGCCCATAATGAGTTGTGTTAGATGACAATGTCTGGATCTTTTTCCTTTGCAATGGTTGCCAAAGTAGTTTACTCAAGATTACCTCTCAAACTACATGATTGGTGGGCATGCAAAGGTTAAAGTATTTCTACCAGAACACGATGATTATCTAGATGTTTTCATGAAGACCGTGAAGGATGGGCCGTCGGCCATCACAAGGGGTTGGACTAGAGTCGTGTGTGCCTTCTGCATGGAGGAGGGCACAATATGGGCATTCCGCTTCACCTTGTTCAGCAACCAGAATATATTTCGCCTCTTTCTTTACCATCTTTAATAGTACAAGTATACAACTGTGGTTCATCATTCTTTATTTGTTTCTTATGTAATTCTTGAACATATGTACCTATGAATTGAATAATGCATTGGTTGTTTGAACCTGGTGGATATGAATAAAGCTGTAGCATACATTCAAATTCAAATTCAAATCCAAATCCGCTACAAGTTGAAAAAGCAGCAATTAAATTACGGTGAAATTATGCTCTCCAGGTTGTCACGGCACACACGGTTGGTAAAACACAAACATTTGAGATATTCACCATAATCCGAGATGGTTCATAGAGAGGAAACATGTGCAAGCATGCACACAGTTCCCGTTTGCAAAGCGTGTGTGATGTCAGACAATATCACAAACGGTGTGGGCAAACTAAATGTTTGTGTTAGTTGCCTTATCGTACATGATTCGCAACCATGAACTGTTTCTGATGAAGTATGCATCGTAAACGTTGCACCACAGAATAGCGTGTGCGATAGTTGTCGTGTATGATGATGTTACGATGGTTCGACATTTCGTAATCATGTCCGACACTCATACGACGATTAGCTAATCTTCTTAACAGTGAACCATTTGTGATGGGCCGCGCATCATACATGTTCTATAATAGTGAACCATTTGTGATGGGCCACGCTTCGTAAATGTAGCACCACAGAATACCGACTGCGATGGCAATGCGAGCAGAAATGAGTAGGAGTACTGTAGGGCCCCTATCGCTGACGGTTTCTGGGTCGTGTGGGAAGGACCCCCCTATCGCCCCCACTCACTTGGCGACGGTTCCAAATGCCGTCGCAGAAAGGGGTTCAAAACTGTTTGTATAGCACCGACGCGCACCAGTGCCATGAACCTCTCAAAGGGGAACATATTGTGTACAAATATAGGGCCCAAAATGGCAATCTCGTCGACTATATGAACTTGGATGTGTGTCATGATATTGAAGAAGGATGGTGGGAACACCAGCTCGAAACTGACAAGACATTGCACCAAATCACTCTTTAACCTTGGTAGGATTTCTGGATCGATTACCTTCTGAGAGATTGCATTGAGGAATGCACATAGCTTCACAATGGCCAATCGAACGTTTTACGGTAGAACCTCGTCAATGCAACCGGAAGCAGTTGCGTCATAATCACATGGCAGTCATGAGACTTTAGGTTCTAGAACTTTTTCTCTGGGATATTTATTATTCCCTTTATATTGGACGAGAAGCGAGATGGGACCTTCATACTGAGCAGGCATTCAAAGAAGATTTCCTTCTCTTCTTTGGTAAGAGCGTAGCTGGCAGGACCTTCATACGGCTTTGGATGCATGCCGTCTTTTTCGTGCACATGTTGCTAGTCCTCCCGTGCCTCAGGTGTATCTTTTGTCTTCCCATACATGCCCAAGAAGCCTAGCAGGTTCACGCAAAGATTCTTCGTCACGTGCATCATGTCGATTGCAGAGCGGACATCTAGGTCTTTCCAATAGGGTAGGTCCCAAAATATAGATTTCTTCTTCCACATGATGTTGGATCCATTCCTTTTGACTTGTCACTTTGTCCATCATGATTCTTGGGAAGAGACATTGGCAATAATTCACCTTGGACAATTTATTTGTGAAAATGTATGTCTATTTAAATTGCACATAAAAAATCTGGTCAAATTTTCATTGTAAATATGAATTCCCTTGTTATAAGAGCAGCTAAACCTTATTTGGCCACTACATGAGCAATTGTTAATGGTCATTATGGAGAAATCCTTTACAAGGGAGATAAGTTAGTTACGTTTATATATGAAAAATCGAGATCTAGTGACATAACACAAGGTCTTCCAAAAGTGGAACAAATCTTTGAAGCGTGTTCAATTGGTTCATTATCCCCGAATCTCGAAAGGAGAATTGAGGATTGGAATGAGCGTATACCAAGAATTCTTAGGGTCCCTTGGGGATTCTTGATTGGAGCTAAGCTAACCATAGCCCAAAGTCGTATCTCTTTGGTTAATAAAATCCAAAAGGTTTATCGATCCCAATGGGTACAGATCCATAATAGACATATAGAGATTATTATACGCCAAGTAACATCCAAAGTGTGGGTTTCCGAAGATGGAATGTCTAATGTTTTTTCACCTAGGGAATTAATCGGACTATTGCAAGCGGAACGAGCAAGGTGAGCTTTGGATGAATCGATCTATTATTGGGCAATCTTATTGGGAATAACAAGGGCTTCCTTGAATACCCAAAGTTTCATATTTGAAGCAAGTTTTCAAGAAACTGCTCGAGTTTTAGCAAAAGCTGCCCCTACGAGGTCGCATTGATTGGTTCAAAGGCTTGAAAGAAAACGTAGTCCTGGGGGGGATTATACCTATTGGTATTCTTTATTTCCATTCAACAAAGTGCCAATAGCTTCTGGATGTTGGCTAAGTGATTCAATCTTCGCCTTGGAGTGAAAAGGATTGATATTGGCGTGATCTAACCTATTATGGGGAACCGGTCATGCACTTTTCCTATCATACCTTTTTCGTGTATACGAAATAGTGGACTTGACTAACTCAACTCTTAGGAAATCGCGAATAAGATCATTTGCTCTTACCCCAACAAGTGAATCACCAACCTTTTCTTTTCCTTCTTGTTCCGAATTCACTAGTAAGCAAGTTCTAGCAAATTGACTATTTGTGTGATAAATTCTTTGAGTTAACTTGCTATTTTCATGAGAAATAAAATTGACAAGTCGAATTTGGAGATTATTTTCTTCTTGCAAGAGATCCTGCGGGAAAAGTGTTGCTAAATTTCTTCCTTCGTCCATTTCATATGCCACTATAGGGCGAACGGAAACAAAATACTTTTCCTTGCTCTTGAGAATTTTTTTCCGTTAAACATAGACCCAATTTTTCCTTTTTTGATTCCTTAGAATCTTTTTTTGTCTTTCTGGCGGTATCAAACAACCACCTAATATCTTATCCGCCTCTTCAGGAAAATGAATATCTCCAGAAAATATTTTGAGTTATGTATGGCTTTTTTTCTCTTCACTGGACCAGTCTGCCTAGTCGACTTCTAGTATTTTTTGTGAGTTGTGTATCCACTCCAATAATACTATTGTCAAGTATCTTTAGGGATGAAGATTTCGGCAAGATATGAAGTTCTTGAAGAATGAAAAAATCGATCTACTTATTTTTGGTATTTTAGGCTAAATTCTTTTTTTCCTCGATGCTCAATCAAACCCTCTTTTTTTAAGATGGAATCTTCCTTTGGGCTCTCATATTTGTCCTCTGAATCTTCTTCTGAGTCTTCCTCTAAAGTACCATACTTTTCCTCTGCACTTTCCCCGGGGTTGCCATATTCGTCTTCTGAGTCTTCCTCTAGAGTTCCATATTCATCCTCTTGGGTCCTATATTTGCTCTCTGGGCTCCGATATTCCTCTTATGAGTCTTTCTCTAAAGTCCTATATTCGTTCTCTGGGTTCCCATATTCGTTTTCTGGGCTCCCATATACGTCTTCTAGGGCTTCATATTCGTATTCATCTTCTAGGATTCCATATTTAGATTCTTCTAGGGTTTCATATTCATATTCGTCCTCTCGGGTCATGTATTAGGGTCTCATATTCCTCTTCTGAGTCTTCAGCTCGTGTCCTATATTCTTCTTCTAGGGTCCTATATCTAAATTTAACAATTCCTAAACCCTTTTTATCTTTTCTGTATCGTGGATTGTCAAAATAAGCAAAAATAGTATTTCTACGTAAAACACCCATAAGGGGGATTCCAATCGAAATCCCAAAACAGGATATTAGTTCTTTCTCTTGTTCTTGATGATATTGTAATGGAATGATGAACCTATTTCTTCACTTTTTCGCCAACAAATCTGAATTATCTTGAAAAATAGAAGGATAGATAAAATTCCAATGGCCATTGGACATGACTCGATCTGACGTTGAATAATCAAGGATTTCCCTATCTTTTTTACCATAAGTATTCATTTGATCTTTATCCTTGTGGAGTGAAAAATACGCTATACTGGATCTGCACATACTTACTGATAATATCCAGAAATGGCTTGTTTTTGGTAATCGGTGAAGATTACCATATTGATATTCGGGCGCATGGTAAACATAAGTACTCCAGTGCATTTCGCCGTCTGATTCAGAATAAATATGCTTTTATGCCCTTTCTTTAAAATGTAAAGTGGACGTTCCGGCACAAATCTCCACAATTACTTGTTTGGATTTTACATATTGATCATTTTGCACTAGAATCAAGCTTTTTGAGGGAATATTCACACTATATAGAATATCTTGACTCTGAATAGTTACATGCATGTCTATATAACATAGAAAAGCAGGCTGCCGATGACGGGTACGTGTGGGGTGAACCAAATTCTCATTGAATTTTATTTTTCCATTCGAAGGGGATTGTACAAGGTTAGCAGTACCCCCTTTGAATACTCCGCCAATATGAAGAGTTCTTAATGTTAGTTGAGTCCATGGCTCCCCAATTGATTGACGTGCAATAATACCTACGCCTTATCACAATTCAACCAGATCACTATAAGTAGAACTCCGGCCATAGCATAATTGAAAAATCCAAGAAGTGCTTCGGCAAGTAAAGGGGGTTCTAATATATATTGGTTGTGCTCGAAATGGTTGTGCTCCAAAGGCAGTTATGAATCGATTGACTAATCCAATTCCAATATCTTGATTTTACGCGGCAATGCATCGTGAACCGATATATATATATCGTCTGCTAATACACGACCAATTAGTGTTTCAACAAAAAGTTTTTCTGTCATCCCATTTTGAGGACTTATAGAAATACCTCGGATAGTACCACAATCTCTTATACACACAATAATTTGTTGAACTACTTCAACAAGTCTACGTGTAAGATATCCAGTGTCTGCTGTTCGCACATCAGTATCTACAACCCCTTTGCGGGCTCCATAGCAGGAAATTATATATTCTCTCAAAGAAAGTCCCTCGCGTAAATTGCTTTGAATAGGTAAATGAACCATTTGTCCTTGAGGGTCTGACATTAATCCCCTCATACCTACTAATTGGTGTACTTGAGATGCATTTCCTCTGGCTCTTGAAAAAGACATTAGATAGACTGGATTAGAAGGATCCGTTATCCAATTTTTTAATTCATTTCCTGTTTAAAATATTCACTTGTCGCATATCATATCTCAACAGATTGGCGTAATTTTTCTACCGCGTGTATAGCCCCATAATAATAGTGTTTCTCCAATAGAAAACTATGTTGTTCCACGTCTTCGACTAACCATCCCTTAGAGGGTATTGTTAAAAGATCCTCGATTCCTACCAAAATCGATGTAGTAGTGGCTTGATGGAAGCCCAGAGTCTTTAGTTGATCCAGTATATGGGATGTATATCCCATTCCAAAATGATCTATTAATTGCTAATAAGTTGTTTCATACCAGTTCCGCCTATCTCTTTATTATGAAAGACTAGATTGGCCCGTTCCGCCATACATAAGTACCCCCTTTTCGGCTGAGTAGGATTCGACAATGGGCCTGAGTCAGTGATTCGAAAATTTAATTAACTTAATTGCCTCTTCTCAATCTGGATTCGCATAGCAAATGATGATGATACTAGGGAAATAGGAATGCCCCCCGAAAGGGGAGGGGCATTGCCGAATCTAACTTTCTTGTTAGGTAGTGTATGAACAGGCTTGACTAAATCCTTGTATGGCTTCGCCTATTTCTATATAAAAAGAAATATGACCAAGAGTGGTTCGAATGTATATCGAACGAATTTCTTTTTTTCTATTTCCAATTATTAAATAGTGGGCATAAATCTCATGATAAGTCCCCAAAGATTCATATTGAACTTCAATCGGAACATCATCCGCTTCTAGTTTGACTTTTTGTAATCGAATCCAAACTTTTTCGACTTGCCCAATGGTCGCTCTACACAATTTTTCTCAATTTTGAATAGTACTCAAGATCCTTTGTTTTCTATTATCTAATAAATCATTTAATGAAAGTAGATATTTTGTAAGTTTACAACTTTTATGATCTCTTCCCGAAACAAACATGAATCTTTCGATTCATTTTGCTGTCACGCTCCTTTTTTAAAATTTTTATAGCTATTTCCACATATATTTTTACGTAATGAGCCTATCCTCTATCTTCTTTTTATGTGTATATTTTAATATACCGAAACCTATATAAGACTAGATAAATATTAAGAGGACTCTTCCGCCTAGATAAAAATATATCATGGTCAGCAAAGTTGTTTCTTTATTTTTATTTGCCCTATAGTTAATAATTTCAATTACATTAAGAAAAACTAACTAAATGAATGGAAAATGAAAATTAATAGAATTCTTTTTCTCTTCAAATTCAAAAAAATTATCTTTTTTACACATAGGTCGCCGATTCGGCATTGGTTAAAAAAGGGCAGGGTGCCCCCTTTTTTCTAGTAAATATTTCAAACCATTTTATCGATATGAGTGTTCTATATCAGATGAATTTTACGTTAGCTATTTCCCGTTTAAATTCAGTACAAATACTAATATAGTTGTAGAAAGAGTACCTCTTTTTGCCTGGACTTCAAGCAGTTTAGCTTTAACTGTGTTAATGGTCTCACATTCTTGGTTTATAGAGAATCAAAGTTGATTTACCAATGAGTCGCGAAATGCTATGGTTCTTCCAGATGATTTCTGAATTTATTCAAAAGTAATTCGTCGAGATCGTGCACCCTTTTTTATTTATCCAAAAAATACTAAAAAATATTATAAAGTGCAGCCGGATAGATCCAATCTATTCTTGAAATAGACAACTCGCACACACTCTCTTTCCAAAAAAATAAAAACACCAACCACCACCGTTTGATTTATTAGATTTGTTGCTAAAATATCGGTATTGTGCCGGAAACTGCCAGCGGATGGCCAGTGAGCTAAAAATACGAAAGATTGTTACATTTATTGTATGCTCTCCTCTTATAAATAGGACGAACAAAGAACAAAGTTTTTCAATCACTTACTTCGCTCACCCTTTTTTGATCTTTTTTAATGCAAATAGATTCAATCTAGTAATTTCTTTTAGATTAAGTCTTACGTCTTGTTTAACCGGGAAAGACTAGCTTTGTTGAAATGTTCTGTTCCCAAAATTCCTAAAATAAAAGGAAAAACCTTTCCACTTTCCTAAACTAAGGACGGAGAATAAGAAGGTGAGCATATATTCTAAATTAATAATACTCAACTCAGCCCTTCCTAGAATGCGGTATTATCTGTCCCGATAAATAGATAATTCCAGGAGTAATAAATGTGAGTAAATTAAATAAAGTATTGATATAATTGGAATTGCGGAAGCAAATACCAATTTACTAAAAAAAAGTATCTAATCGAAATCGAAAGATTTTTTTTAAGATTAAACAAAAGGGTTCGCCAATAAAAGCTCTAGTGCCACAACTAGTCCATAAATTGTTAAAGCTTCCATAAATGCTAGACTAAGCAATAAAGTACCTCGTATTTTACCTTCTGCTTCTGGCTGTCTCGCAATACCTTCTACAACTTGTCATGCAGCAGTACCTTGAACAACTCCAGGTCCAATAGAAGCAAGCCCTACGGCCAATCCAGCAGCAATAACAGAAGCAGCAACAATTAGTGGATTCAAGGTGAGTAGTTCCTCGTTTAAAAAAAGAAATGGTTAAGGATACAATCAACCAATAAATTCTTACTTCTAAGCTCTATTGGGGAGATGTAAAGTAACTAAAAAGTACAAATTGAAATGATAATGTGAATTGTCCGAACTACATAGAAGGGAATTCCATATCCATATACGGATTAGATAATGAATCTAACCTAGGAATATATAATATAATACCCTATATATATACATTTGTTTCTTCTATTTTGTTTGCATCTTTTCTCATTTTCTATTGAATCGGATGCTAAAATCATTGCTTAAAGTGGAAGCCTGCATAAAAGAGGACTCCACTTATAGACATTAAGGATATTATAGTAGAGATCTAGCCTGACTGCACCCTCCCCCGGCGGTCGATGGTGGGTTGGCGGCCATGGCGGCCGATGATGGGGTGGCGGCCACAACCACCACCTCCCCCCTTCGGGCCGCGGTGGCGGAGCGGGTGATAGCCACGGTAGCCGACAGTGGGGTGGCGGCCATGACGGCCACCTCCCGCCTTCGGGCCGCGGTGACGGAGCAGGCGATGGCCCTGGCTTTCGACGGTGGTGTGGCGGCAACGGCGGCCGGCAACAGCTGCCGACAGGCTATGGCGGCGGAGCGTGTGGTGGGTGTTCCACGCACACCCAACAGGGAGGCCACATGCACTACACTACGCCAGGGATTGCGCCGCCGCCGCGGTGTAGCCTCCCAGCTGGAGCTGTCCTCTGATGACGGCGGAGTGGCTGAGCGACGACGACGGGCCGGTGTCATTGACGATTGTGGGAGAAGCAGACGAGATAAGCTACAGGGAGGGAGGGGAAATGCGACGCAGGACTTGCCGGCCGTGAGGGTTTATATAGCAGGCCGGTAAGCATTTGGATTTTTGGGGATTTCACCGACTCGGGCGGGAAGCTTGCGCGGGAACCCGTGAGGTTGCACGGGAACAGGCTCACCTACGATTCATTGGCGGCACTTCGAGCCACTGTTTCGCCAAAAGAACACCCCCGCGCGCTGCGCAAGCTTGCGCTGTAAGCCGTCTGCGGCAGAGGGGTGACAAGACGTGCGAGAGGAGTTCGAAAGGCCACATACACATATGGTTAATAAAAAACGTTTGGGATTTTATTACCTACTATATCCCCATCCTGGTTTATAAGTAGGATTTAAGTAATAAAATACGAATGCATGTCGCCAAAGAGTATATAGTTGGATTCGTATTTGAACATAGTTTCTAATTATATAATTTTATAACATGCATTAACATTTTGTTTGTTAAATTTAAGGGCAAACTATGGCACAGAATATAAAGGGGACACTAGTACGCGTCGGTCCTAAACAAACGGTTTTTAATCCCTTTCCGCGACGGCATTCGGAACCGTCGCCAAGTGAGTGTGGTGATGGGGGGTCCTTCCCACACGACCCAGAAACCGTTGGGGATATGCCCTCCTGGCACACACGCTCGGCAAAAAGTGGTCATGTGCGACCGGCGAGCACTCAAATACAGAAATACATACAATAGTGCTCAAAAAATATAATTATACAGGCAAAATCATTTCTGGTCGTAAGTACATCCCACACAGTCAGTCACCACTAAACGTTTCCGTTCGTATATACATCCCACACAGTCACTACAAGGAAAACGTTTGTGCAAGGTGGCGTAACGCAAACAGTTTTGAAGAGAATGTCGTGTGTGATTGTTCATTGATCCAACACGGTTTATTCCTAGAAATTGCGTGCGTTGCCTGAGGTCATCGCCCACGGTGTTCTCTCATTAACCGTTTGCAATAGGAAAACCCAATTAGCAAGATAATTGGCCAAATAGCGGGCTAATTGCCCTACTATTAATAATCCATTTACTAATATAATTGACATTCATATTAAGGACATAATATATTCCATCTCCATATTAAGGAAGCATGATTTCATAATTGAAATACATCGGGGTACAACATGATATAGCTTCAGCACTCAGCTACCCCATTACACAACTGCACCAGCAGCAAGTTTCACATGCAAGATCTAGAACCTTACGAAATTAGCATCATAGACGGTACATAGAGAGATGCATCTCATCTGGAAAACTGCTGAAGCGGAAGGCGAATATTGAGCCTTCATTCATGTTGAAGGTCTTTGCAACTTTAGGCCAGTGCCTGTGGATGATTGACTGTCCATCCTTCAACCTCTTCAGGAACACTTCAATATTGAACCGTGGGTGTTGTATGAAAACTTTCCTCGCCTCCTGACCACAGAGGTGGTTTGAGAGGTAATCATCAGTGAACCCTGAAAACAAGGATGTGCATAAATATCTTCTCTATATCGGAAACGAGGCAAAGGAATAAAAAAAGGCAAGGTATAATAGTTAGTACCATCTTGTAAACCTTGGTGCTTCTCATTGTTTCCCGGCAACACATATAAGGTAGTTAGTCATCAGGTTAAGTAAGAGTTCGCATGCTATCAGTAAAATATGTTGATGAAAAATAAGCACATTGCAGATTCATCAGATTAATTCAAGCCACATGGAAAACCCATTTATCCAAACCAAGCATGATTAAGAACTAGGAAATATAGCACTTGTATATGTTTCTCATGTATTAAGTGCAGCCAAATTCGATTTATTCCTCACATGGTGTACAAAAACAGAATGCAGCCACAACAATTGAACATCGCATTGCAGAATTGAACCAAGTAGTTAACTAAACACCACAACAAATGAACCAAACGTTAACTGAGCACCACATTGCATAATATAACATACTCCTAATAGAAGATCAGATAGTTAACCAAACCAACCATGCTTAATAACTTCGAAATATAGCAATTGTATTTGTTTCTCATGTATTTAGTACATCCAAATTCGATTTATTCCTCACATGGTATACAATAACAGAATGCAGCCACAGCAATTGAACATCGCATTGCAGAATTGAACCAAGCAGTTAACTAAACACCACAACAAATGAACCAAACGTTAACTGAGCACCACATTGCACAATATAACATACTCCTAACAGAAGATCAGATAGTTAACCAAACCAAGCATGCTTAACAACTTGGAAATATAGCAATTGTATTTGTTTCTCATGTATTTAGTACAGCCAAATTTGATGTATTCCTCACATGGTATACAATAACAGAATGCAGCCACAACAATTGAACATCGCATTGCAGAATTGAACCAAGCAGTTAACTAAACACCACAACAAGTGAACCAAGCCACAACAAATGAACCAAGCAGTTAACTAAACACCAATTGAACAATATAACATACTCCTAATAGAAGATCAGACAGTTAACCAAACCAAGCATGCTTAACAACTTGGAAATATTGCACCCTGAAGAATTGAACATCACATTTGCAGAATTGAACCAAGCAGTTAATTGAACACCACAATGCACGACATATAGAACATATACACTATAGAAGAAGATTGCATGGTAAAAGTAGATAGCACAATTCACTAGAATTTGTTAAGGAAAGGCAGTAGCTAGCAAACTGAACATGGGTCCTTATAGTGAGCTAATAAGACAAGCTACTCCACATTGTCGGAGATATCGATGAAGATTGGCTCCTTGGACATGGAAGAGGGCGAGGCCTCTCCATCGTGGGTGCCATCATTGTAGTGGTGAGTTGCCTGAGCCGCTCCGGGCACCAACCTGCTGGCTCTCGAGATGAGCTAAGCACATGCACACTGAGAAAACACCTCGTAGTATTCGTCGAAGGCACCGACGGTGGCCTCGAGAAAACGCCACAATCTATCGTTTAAAGCAGCCAACCGCGTCGCCGCGCCAGCGTGCGAGGCATCAACGGTGGCCTCGACGGCGAGGTGCTCCTCCAAGATCTGGGGGTCGGCATGAATGGTAGCCATCGCGACCTCATCCGCGCGTGCGGCCGCAATTTTCTTCTCCGCTGCCAAATGCTCCTTGAGGTCCTGGCTATACTACGTGCACCATGTCTTAGGCCGCCGCTTATTTGGTGGAGGGGTCGGTGATTTGGGTCGAAGGTGTCGCGCTCACGCCGGCGGTCGGGGCATGTGGGATGTGGAAGGAGGAGGAGGATGGGGGTCGTGTGTGGATTACCTGCCTGGATAGGCAAGGCCGAGCAGCGTGAAGGAGGGTCGCCGGCGAGGAGGCGGTGGCGCTGCAAGCAAGGAGTGAAGGTTTCAACTTGGAAAGGATGGCAGAAATAGGGGCAATGTGGCTTTTGGTAAGGGGGAGGGGGCAGGGAGGTAGATATCTCCGCGGAAGCCCAAAATTTGGAATCGCTTCAGCCAAAAAACTGGCGCGCAAAGTGTCATCAGACACGGTCCCTTATTCAGACATGGTCCGAAGATATTTTGTGCTGGATCTCACACCGTTGGTTATAATAAACTGTGTGGGGTCTACTTGATTTTTCGTATTGATTTGAATTACATAATGGGGTCATAGCGGCCATGGACGGTGTTTGAATTGCTAGACCTTTTATCTGCAGTGATCATAAAAGAATTGGAATTATTCAGGGTTCGTTTGGACATTTTTATGCATTAAGTGAGTTTTCAATGCATATATGTGCATAATTCAAATTTGAACTACATGCACATGCTCCGGTGCATATAAATTGGTTGAAAAATCAAATATTTTGTCCTTGGGTGCATGCTTAGGTCCCATGCAAGAAATGGGAATGAATGTCAAACACCCTGCCACCGTCACTCGGCCGCAAACATTGAGATACCTGGTTTTTGATGTCTACTACACAACCTTCTTCTTGTAGACGTTGTTGGGCCTCCAAGTGCAGAGGTTTGTAGGACAGTAGCAAATTTCCCTCAAGTGGATGACCTAAGGTTTATCAATCCATGGGAGGCGTAGGATGAACATGGTCTCTCTCAAACAACCCTGCAACCAAATAACAAAGAGTCTCTTGTGTCCCCAACACACCCAATACAATGGTAAATTGTATAGGTGCACTAGTTCGGCGAAGAGATGGTGATACAAGTGCAATATGGATGGTATGGTAGATATAGGTTCTTGTAATCCGAAAATATAAAAACAGCAAGGTAACTAATGATAAAAGTGAGCATAAATGGCATTGCAATGCTTCGAAACAAGGCATAGGGTTCATACTTTCACTAGTGCAAGTTCTCTCAACAAGGATAACATAATTAGATCATATAACTATCCCTCAACATGCAACAAAGAGTCACTCCAAAGTCAATAATAGCGGAGAACAAATGAAGACATTATTGTAGGGTATGAATCCACCTCAAAGTTATCCTTTCTGATCGATCTATTCAAGAGTCTGTAGTAAAATAACATGAAGCTATTCTTTCCGTTCGATCTATCCTAGAGTTCGTACTAGAATAACACCTTAAGACACAAATCAACCAAAACCCTAATGTCACCTAGATACTCCAATTTCACCTCAAGTATCCATGGGTATGATTATACGATATGCATCACACAATCTCAGATTCGTCTATTCAAACCAACACAAAGTACTTCAAAGAGTGCCCCAAAGTTTCTACCGAAGAGTCAAGACGGAAATGTGTGCCAACCCCTATGCATAAGTTCAGAAGGTCACTGAACCTGCAAGTTGATCACCAAAACATACATCAAGTGGATCACGTGAATATCCCATTCTCACCACAGATAAGCACATGCAAGGCATACATCAAGTGTTCTCAAATCCTTAAAGACTCAATCCGATAAGATAATTTCAAAGGGAAAACTCAATCCATTACAAGAGATAGAGGGGGAGAAACATAATAAGATCCAACTATAATAGCAAAGCTTGCGATACATCAAGATCGTGCCATATCAAGAACACGAGAGAGAGAGAGAGATCAAACACATAGCTACTAGTACATACCCTCAGCCCCGAGGGTGAACTACTCCCTCCTCGTCATGCAGGGCGCCGGGATGATGAAGATGGCCACCGGTGATGAATCCCCCCTCCGACAGGGTGCCGGAACAAGGCCCCGATTGGTTTTTTGTGGCTACAGAGGCTTGCGGCGGCAGAACTCCCGATCTAGGTTATGTTCTAGAGGTTTCTGTATTTATAGGAATTTTTGGCGTCGGTCTCAAGTCAGGGGGGTCTCTGAGTCGTCCACGAGATAGGGGGACGCACCCAGGGGGGTAGGGCGCGCCCTCCACCCTCGTGGACGGCTCGGGACTCATCTGGCCCAACTCTTTTACTCCAGGGGCTTTTTTTGGTCCATAAAAAATCCAAAAAATTGGCATGTCAATTTGACTCCGTTTGGTATTCCTTTTCTGTAAAACTCAAAAACAAGGAAAAAACAGAAACTGGCACTGGGATCTAGGTTAAAAGGTTAGTCCCAAAAATCATATAAAATATCATATAAATGCGTATAAAACATCCTAGATGGATAATATAATAGCATGGAACAATCAAAAATTACAGATACGTTAGAGACGTATCAAGCAACCACAAGCTTAATTCCTGCTTGTCCTCGAGTAGGTAAATGATAAAAACAGAATTTTTGATGTGGAATGCTACCTAACATATTTATCCATGTAATTCTCTTTATTGTGGCAAGAACATTCAGATCCGTAAGATTCAAAACAAAAGTTTAGTATTGACATAAAAATAATAATACTTCAAGCATACTAACAAAGCAATCATGTCTTCTCAAAATAACATGGCCAAAGAAAGCTATCCCTACAAAATCATATAGTCTGGCTATGCTCTGTCTTCATCACACAAAATATTTAAATCATGCACAACCCCAGTTTCAGCCAAGCAATTGTTTCATACTTTAGTATTCTCAAACTTTTTCAACTTTCACGCAATACATGAGCGTGAGCCATGGACATAGCAGTATAGGTGGAATAGAATGGTGGTTGTGGAGAAGACAAAAAGGAGAAGATAGTCTCACATGAACTAGGCATATCAACGGGCTATGGAGATGCCCATCAATAGATATCAATGTGAGTGAGTAGGGATTGCCATGCAACGGATGCAGTAGAGCTATAAGTGTATGAAAGCTCAAAAGGAAACTAAGTGGGTGTGCATCCAACTTGCTTGCTCATGAAGACCTTGGGCAATTTGAGGAAGCCCATCATTGGAATATACAAGCCAAATTCTATAACAAAAATTCCCACTAGTATATGAAAGTGACAACATAGGAGACTCTCTATCATGAAGATCATGGTGCTACTTTGAAGCACAAGTGTGGTAAAAGGATAGTAGCATTGCCCCTTCTCTCTTTTTCTCTCATTTTTTTATTTGGGCCTTTCTCATTTTTTTGGCCTGTTTTTTTTGTCCGGAGTCTCATCCCGACTTGTGGGGGAATCATAGTCTCCATCATCCTTTCCTCACTGGGACAATGCTCTAATAATGAAGATCATCACACTTTTATTTACTTACAACTCAAGAATTACAACTCAATACTTAGAACAAAATATGACTCTATATGAATGCCTCCGGCGGGGTACCGGGATGTGCAATGACTCAAGAGTAACATGTATGAAAGAATTATGAAAGGTGGCTTTGCTACAAATACGATGTCAACTACATGATCATGCAAAGCAATATGACAATGATGAAGCGTGTCATAATAAACGGAACGGTGGAAAGTTGCATGGCAATATATCTCGGAATGGCTATGGAAATGCCATAATAGGCAAGTATGGTGGCTGTTTTGAGGAAGGTAAATGGTAGGTTTATGGTACCAGTGAAAGTTGCGCGCTACTAGAGAGGCTAGCAATGGTGGAAGGGTGAGAGTGCGTATAATCCATGGACTCAACATTAGTCATAAAGAACTCACATACTTATTGCAAAAATCTATTAGTTATTGAAACAAAGTACTATGTGCATGCTCCTAGGGGGATAGATTGGTAGGAAAAGACCATCGCTCGTCCCCGACTGCCACTCATAAGGAAGAAAATCAAAAAATAAATCATGCTCCGACTTCATCACATAACGGTTCACCATACTTGCATGCGATGGGAATCACAAACTTTAACACAAGTATCGCTCAAATCCACAACTACTCAACTAGCATCACTCTAATATCACCATATTCATATCTCAAAACAATCATAAAGAATCAAACTTCTCATAGTATTCAATGCACTTTAAATTGAAGTTTTTATTATACCCATCTTGGATACCCATCATATTAGGACTAATTTTATAGCCAAAGCAAATTACCATGCTGTTCTAAAAGACTCTCAAAATAATATAAGTGAAGCATGAGAGATCAATAATTTCTATAAAATAAAACCACCACCGTGCTCTAAAAAGATATAAGTGAAGCACTAGAGCAAAATTATCTAGCTCAAAAGATATAAGTGAAGCACATAGAGTATTCTAATAAATTCCGATTCATGCGTGTCTCTCCCAAAAGGTGTGTACAGCAAGGATGACTGTGGTAAACTAAAAAGCAAAGACTCAAATCATACAAGACGCTCCAAGCAAAACACATATCATGTGGTGAATAAAAATATAGCTCCAAGTAAAGTTACCGATGAACGAAGACGAAAGAGGGGATGCCATCCGGGGCATCCCCAAGCTTAGGCTCTTGGATGTCCTTGAATATTACCTTGGGGTGCCTTGGGAATCCCCAAGCTTAGGCTCTTGCTACTCCTTATTCCATAGTTCATCGAATCTTTACCCAAAACTCGAAAACTTCACAACACAAAACTCAACAGAAAACTCGTAAGCTCCGTTAGTAAAAAAAAAAATCACCACTTTTGGTACTGTTGTGAACTCATTATAAATTCATATTGGTGTAATATCTACTGTATTCCAACTTCTCTATGGTTCATACCCTCCGATACTACTCATAGATTCATCAAAATAAGCAAACAACACATAGAAAACAGAATCTGTCAAAAACAGAACAATCTTTAGTAATCCGTAACTCTCGCATACTTCTGTAACTCCAAAAATCCTACCAAATTAGGAAAACCTGAGCAATTTGTGTACCAATCCAGATAAAAAAGAATCATATCAAAAGCACGTTTCTGTGAATTACCAAAACTAATTTACTGGGCGCAAAAGTTTCTGATTTTCAGCAGGATCAACACAACTATCACCGTAAGCTATCCTAAAGGTCTTACTTGGCACTTTATTTAAACAAAAGATATAAAACATGATTACTACAGTAGCTTAATCATGTGTACACACAAAAACAGTAGGGTTAAATATTGGGTTGTCTCCGAACAAGCGCTTTTCTTTAATGCCTTTTTAGCTAGGCATGACGATTTTAATGATGCTCACATAAAAGATAAGAATTGAAACATAAAGAGAGCATCATTAAGAATATGACTAGCACATTTAAGTCTAACCCACTTCCTATGCATAGGGATTTTGTGAGCAAACAATTTATGGGAACAAGAATCAACTAGCATAGGAAAGCAAAACAAGCATAACTTCAAGATTTTAAGCACATAGAGAGGAAACTTGATATTATTGCAATTCCTACAAGCATATATTACTCCCTCATAATAATTTTCAGTAGCATCATAAATGAATTCAACAATATAACCATCACATGAAGCATTCTTTTCATGATCTACAAGCATAGAATTTTTATTACTCTCCACATAAGCTAATTTCTTCTCATGAATAGTAGTGGGAGCAAACTCAACAAAATAACTATCATGTGAGGCATAATCCAATTGAAAATTAAAATCAAGATGACAAGTTTCATGGTTATCATTGTTATTTATAGCATACATGTCATCACAATATTCATCTTAATAGGAGGCATGCTTTCATCATAATAAATATTCTCATCAAAACTTGGGGGACTAAAAATATCATCTTCATCAAACATAGCATCCCCAAGCTTGTGTCTTTGTGTCGGAGGGAATGGCCACGGGTAGCCTAACCGACTACCCCTGGCTCTTCGGAACATTTATCAGGCCTTTGGGCCTTCAAGCACTCCAAGCATTTGGGCCGCCTTCCCTGGCCGGCTATCACTAAAGCCGACTCCCGGAAGGCGACCCAGCCTCACCGACTCCTCCCCAGGATGACCATGGGGTGGCCGACTCCAAGAAGCCGGCCAAGAAGGACGCCGACTCCTAGGAGCCGGCCAAGACCACAACCACTCCTACATAACGGCGACCTGACGGGGTATGGCCACAGTGCGGCCCACGACCCCCGAAGCCCGAGGCGGGCATGGCTACAGGAGGCCGTACGGGAGGGACGTCTCCCGTGCGGCTCGGCACTGTAGCCACGCTAGCCTCGACGTCATCCGCGACCCACTCCTGTACGGCCTGAGGACTACTGACCCCTTCAGCCAGAGAGAGGCGTGAAGGCGGCCCGGCCTTTCCTAGTCGGCCAAGAGTATAGCCGGACCCCAGAAGCCGGCTACTCCCTTCCTCGAAGCAGGAGCCCCATTAAGGAGACAAGACGAGGTGAGGCTACAGTGATAGCCCCCGAGGCGGCCCACTGTAGCCACGCTCACCTCGACAAAGCCCTCATCATCAGAGGCGCGGCTACAGTAAGCAGCCGCCGACAAAACCCTAGGCGGTGGGACCGGCCTGTCGACCAAGTAGCCGGCAGCCGGCGGGACCCACCAGCCGGCGGGACCCAGCGGCCGGCGGAGAAGCCGGCGAGCGTAGACACTGACGGCTGGGACCAGATCCCAGTCGGATTACCATTGTACCCCCGGGGGGTAGGCCTATATAAACCCCCCGGGGCACCCATGCAAAGGGTTCGCTTCTGGATTGGCCTTGGAGCATAGTTGGCTTCTAGGTTAACACCCACGCATAGCACACACACCATAGATAGAGAGAAGCAAGAGCTAGCCTTGTTCTTCCTCTCCCTTGATCCCAACAGCTCTAGGAGCGATTGTAGCTACCCTTTATCGATCTAGTGATCATGCGGAGACCCCGCAGAGTAGGACTAGGGGTGTTATCTCCTCGGAGAGCCCCGAACCTGGGTAAGATTCGCCGGCGTGCATGTCTTCGCCTCATCCCGTTTCCAGGCACCGGCGACGTTTTATTGGCTCCCACAATGATAAGCCATCCCTTGGCATATGTCGCACCAACCACCCAACATTTGGCGCCCACCGTGGGGCCAGGTGCACCGTCGTCCGGAGACCTGTTCTGGACGGGAACCCTCTTCCTTCCCCACGAGCGCAGCCAGCCTGCTGCGCCCGATGGCGTTTGCCCCGACGCGCTGCAAGGCGTCGACGACGCCTGCGCAGCGAGCCGCCTTGCCGATCTGCTCGGCGAGACGCGCATCTCCGACGAGCCTGCGTCCGGCGCAGGCACCGACTACCCCGAAAGCCGCCTCGTCAGCCTCCTCGACCAACTTCACGTCTCCAGCGAGCCTGCTGCGGACATGGAGTCGGTCGGCTCCACCGACCCGATGCTCATCGACTCCGACACCGCGTCGCTCGACGCCTACCCCTCCGACGTGGTGGTCTTCGACGACCCCCTCCCTTGAGCTGACAGCGGCAGCAGCGCTGTCACCGAAGTGCTGGTCATCAGCCATGTCTCCAACTCGGGTGAGAATGCCCGCGACGCTCAGCAAGCGGCGATGCACGACCTCTCTGTCCCCATCCCGGCCGACGCCGACGCCGAGACCCTGGAAGCACGCCGCCTTGCCCTCATCACGGAGGGCAAGAAGATAGCCTCGATGAGACGCCTCACCGAGGCCCACCAGCGCGAAGTCGACCGCGCCGCCTTCGGGCCGCCGCCGCCTAGCGGCCCGAGCCGAGCCGGCTTCGTCCAGAAGCACGGCGCAGCCGTTGCCAGCATGCTGGGCGCAGATCGCCCCGTCTACGCCACCCCGCTCGAGAATCTGCGAGCCGCTCAGGCGGCTGCAGAGGAGCTCAATGGGCTGGGAGCCGATGAGCTCCCCTACATGACAAGACGGATCCAGCAGCTGATTGACGCGGCTGCAGAACGGCACGAAGCCGGCGCCCGAGCTGATAGCCATCCCCCGCGCCGGGAGCACGCTGCGACGTCCCGCTCGCCGACTGCGAGCGGTGCGTGCCAGAAGAAAGACAAGGAGCCGGCTGCCAGCCGCAGCCGGACTCGCATTACCATCGAGCGCGACGCGGATGGCCGCCCTCGAGTTGTAGAGCACCTGGGAAACCTGCCTCCTCCCCCGCCTCGAAGAGAAAGACGCCTCACTCCGCCGCCTGTCACCCATCTGACTCTTGGCGACCGACTCGGCCGCTGAGAAGGAGTCGGTGAGAATGACGCCCGCCACAGGATCGACCGCCTTGCTCGATCCTTGGCGTTAGAAGAAGAAGACGATGTCGGCCCGCCATGCTTTGGCCCCCGCATCCGCGACGAGCCCTTCCCTAAGGGGTTCTCGCTCCCCAGAGACACGCCCAAGTACAACGGCTCAGTGAAGCCGGAAGATTGGCTCATCGACTACTCCACAGCCGTCAGCATCGCCAATGGCAATCGGCGCGTCGCCGTGAAGTACGTCCCCTTGATGCTGCAAGGCACGGCGCGCACGTGGCTCAACAGCCTCAAGCCCTACAGCATCAACAGCTGGCTGGACTTCACCGAAGTTTTCGTCCGCAACTTCACCAACACCTACAAGCGGCCTCCCAAGCCTCGCCAGCTCTCCCTCTGCGTCCAAGGGCCCAACGAGTCGACCCGCGACTACCTCACGCGATGGGCCGAGCTCCGCAACTCCTGCAAGGGAGTGCACGAGGTCCAGGCCATCGAGTATTTCACCGCCGGGTGCCGAGAGGGCACCCTCCTCAAGCACCGACTCCTTTGCGATGAGCCGGCTACCCTCGATGAGTTGCTGATCACCGCCGACAAGTATGCCACTGCCGACTCCTCCATGAAGACCGAGCTCCGAGTGGACGCCTCGGGGAAAGTAGTTGCTCCGGCTCCCAAGACGCCGGCTGGCGACCCTAACCGGCGCCCCTACCAGAACGAGCACAAGCGCAAGGGCCCCATGCCGACTTCCTCCAGTCGGCAGGTGGCCACCATTGAAGACGAGCAGCCCGAAGAGCGGCCCGCTCCCAAGAAGAAGGGTGGCCGGCCGCCTTGGCAGCCGTCTTTCTCCTACGAACAAGCACTCGATGCTCCCTGCAAGTTCCACAGCGGCGCGAAGCCGTCCAACCATACGACACGGAAATGCCACTGGCTCACCCGCATCACCAAGGGCGAAGGGATGGTGCCGCCTCTGCCTCCCGGCCCGCCGCCTCCAGCTCCCCAGCAGCCGGCGGCCCGGCCGGCAGTCGGCGCCATCCAAGACGAGTTCCCCAAAGCGCACGACGCCTACGTCGTCTTCACAAGTCAAGTCGATGACAAGCGCAGCCGACGCCGGCAGCACCAAGAAGTAAACGCAGTCGCCTCTAGCACCGCCGAGTTCATGCACTGGTCGGAAAAGCCCATCAGCTGGAGCCAGGCCGACCACCCAGAGGTGATGCCTTCGCCTGGTTCCTATGCTATGGTCTTGGACGTCACCCTTGCGATGGAGAGGCGAGCTGCCAGATTTTCCCGCGTCCTAATAGACGGCGGAAGCAGTATCAACATACTGTACCGCGATACCATGGACAAGCTGAACATCAAAACAAAGCAGCTCATGCCGAGCCGCACCGTCTTCCATGGTATCGTACCCAGCCTATCTTTCTCTCCAATCGGCAAGATCAAAATGGATGTTCTCTTCGGAGACAAAGATCACTTTCGCCGGGAAGCAACATGGTTCGAGGTGGTGGATTTGGAGAGCCCCTATCATGCACTACTTGGCCGACCTGCTTTGGCCAAGTTCATGGCTGTGCCCCACTATGCTTACCTGAAGATGAAGATGCCGAGCTCGAAGGGGATCATCATGGTAGCCGGCGACTACAAGAAGTCCATCGAGTGTGCCATGGCCAGCAGCCGGCTGGCCGAGTCCCTCATGGTGGCAGAAGAGAAGAAGATGATGGAATGGGTTGTGGCCATGGCCGGCAAGCAGCCGGCCTTGTCCCCCAACCCAAAGGACTGTGATGCGCAGGGCTCCTTCCAGCCTGCCAAAGAGACAAAGAAGATACCTCTAGACCCGGAGCACCCAGAGAGGTTCGCCGTGATTGGGGCAAACTTGGACAGTAAATAGGAAGGCGAGCTCGCCGACTTCCTCCATGAGAATCGAGACATCTTTGCATGGTCCCCAAAGGACATGCCGGGTGTCCCGAAGGATTTCGCCGAGCACAGATTACATGTCCGAGCTGATGCGAAGCCGGTCAAGCAACCCCTCCGCCGACTATCAGAAGAGAAGCGAAGAATCGTGGGAGAAGAGATAGCCCAGCTCCTTGCAGCCGGCTTCATCATGGAAGTGTTCTTTCCAGAATGGCTTGCCAATCCAGTTCTGGTTTTGAAGAAGAATAACAAGTGGCGCATGTGTATAGACTACACAAGTTTGAACAAGGCCTGCCCAAAGGATCCGTTTGCTTTGCCACGGATTGACCAAGTGATAGACTCCACACCCGGATGCGAGCTGTTAAGTTTTTTGGATGCATACTCAGGGTATCATCAGATCAAGTTGGACCCGGCTGACCGCCTGAAGACTGCCTTCATCACACCCTTTGGAGCTTTCTGCTACCTGACAATGACATTCGGCTTGAGAAACGCCGGTGCCACTTTTCAGCGTTGCATGCAGAAATGTCTCTTGAAACAACTCGGCAGAAATGCCCACGTCTACGTAGACGACATTGTGGTGAAGACAGAGAAGCGCGGTACCTTGCTGGAAGACCTGAAGGAAACATTTGCCAACGTGCGCCGATTCCAGATCAAGCTCAACCCCGAGAAGTGCGTGTTCGGAGTGCCAGCCGGCCAGCTGCTAGGCTTCCTGGTCTCCGAACGCGGCATTGAGTGCAACCCTATCAAGATCAAAGCCATCGAGAGGATGGAGATTCCCACCAAGCTGCGAGATGTGCAGAAGTTCACTGGCTGCTTAGCCTCCCTGAACCGTTTTATCAGCCGACTAGGAGAGAAGGCCCTCCCCCTGTACCGACTCATGAAGAAGTCCACTCACTTTGAGTGGAATGATCAAGCCGACCAAGCCTTCCATGAGTTGAAGAAAATGTTGACCACTCCGCCTGTCCTGGCTGCGCCGACTGAGAAGGAGCCCATGCTCCTCTACATCGCCGCGACAAGCCAAGTCGTCAGCACTGTTGTTGTGGTCCAGCGCCCGGAGGAAGGCCGAGCCCAGCTGGTCCAGAGGCCGGTCTACTATCTCAGCGAAGTATTGTCCAGCTCAAAGCAAAACTACCCGCACTACCAGAAGATGTGCTATGGGGTGTACTTCGCTGCCAAGAAATTGAAGCCCTACTTCCAAGAGCACCCCATCACGGTCGTGTGCACTGCCCCGCTCGCCGAGATCATAGGCAGCCGGGATGCATCCGGTCGGGTGGCCAAATGGGCCATTGCCTTGGCGCCCTACACGATTTTCTATCAACCCCGCACCGCCATCAAGTCGCAAGCATTGGCCGACTTCCTCGTTGACTGGGCCGAGACCCAGTACTTACCGCTGGCTCCCGACTCTACCCATTGGCGGATGCACTTTGACGGGTCCAAGATGCGCACCGGCTTGGGAGCCGGCATCGTCCTCACCTCTCCCAAAGGCGACAAGCTCAAGTACAAGCTGCAGATCCACTTCGCCGCCTCCAACAACGTGGCCGAGTACGAGGCGCTCGTACACGGGCTCCGGCTAGCCAAAGAACTCGGCATACGGCGACTCAGACTTGGTGGTCCAGCAATCATCTGGCGACTGGGACGCCAAGGACGCAAACATGGCAAGCTACCGTTTCCTCGTCCAGCAGATGAGTGGATACTTCGAAGGGTGCGAGTTCCTTCACGTGCCAAGGGCCGACAACGACCAAGCAGATGCCCTAGCATGGATCGGCTCCACCCGACAAGCCATACCGACTGGCGTCTCCTCCAGCGCCTCCTCAACCCATCCATCAAGCCGTCTCCAGAGTCGGATTCCATCTTCGTACCGCCTGCGCCAGAAACAGCCGGATCCGGCTCAAGAAATCCCGCAGGCGGCACGGGGACTTCGACGACTGCCCCGGGGACTGACGTAGTCGCACCCGGCCCGGGGACTGCAGCAGTCGGCCCGGGGACTGCAACGACACAAGAAGCGGTGGTCGACTCCAATGCAACACCCAACCCACCCACCCGAGTCATGGTGGCCACATTAAGAGCAGAAGAAGTCACAGCTCCCTCATGGGCCCAGCCCATCCTCAAGTTCCTAGTCAGCAGAGAGCTGCCGGCTGATGAGATCGCAGCAAGACTAGTGCAACGACGAGCCGCAGCATACACAATAATCAACAGGGAGCTTGTGAAGCGCAGCGTCACTGGAGTCTTCCAGCGTTGCGTCGAGCCAGAAAAAGGAGTGGCAATCCTCAAAGACATCCACCAAGGTGAATGCGGCCATCACGCCGCCTCAAGATCCCTCATGGCCAAGGCTTTCCGCCATGGGTTCTTCTGGCCGACTGCCTTGGAGGATGCTAAAGAAATAGTCAAGAGCTGCAGAGGATGTCAAGTCTTTAGTTCCAAACAACACCTGCCGGCTTCTGCCCTCAAGACCATTCCCCTCACCTAGCCTTTTGCCGTCTGGGGACTGGACATGGTGGGCCCTTTCAAGATAGCCCGCGGTGGCTTGACACATCTACTCGTTGCTGTGGACAAGTTCACAAAGTGGATTGAAGCCAAGCCAATTAAGAAGCTTAATGGGCCGACTGCCGTGACATTCATCACCGACATCACTACTCGGTACGGCGTGCCGCACAGCATCATCACCGACAACGGCACGAACTTCGCCAAAGGCGCACTGGCACGTTTCTGCGCGACACAGGGCATCCGACTAGACTTAGCGTCCGTTGCCCACCCGCAGTCAAACGGCCAGGTCGAGCGAGCAAATGGACTTATCCTCTCCGGCATCAAGCCCCGACTGGTTGTACCACTAGAGCGATCGGCCGGCTGCTGGCTCGAAGAGCTGCCGGCTGTCCTCTGGAGTCTACGCACTACACCCAACAAGTCAACCGGCTTCACTCCATTCTTCCTTGTGTACGGTGCCGAGGCTGTCATCCCAACAGACATCGAGTTCGACTCGCCTCGGATCACCATGTACACAGAGGAGGAAGCCAAAGAAGCAAGAGAAGACGGCGTCGACCTACTGGAAGAAGGCCGGCTGTTAGCCCTCAGCCGGTCCGCCATCTACCAGCAAGGCCTGCGCCGCTACTACAACCGCAAGGTCAAGCCAAGATCCTTCCAAGAGGGCGACCCTGTGCTCCGGCTGATCCAGCGAACAGCCGGCCAGCACAAGCTCTCGGCCCCTTGGGAAGGCCCCTTCGTCGTCGGCAAGGCACTCGGCAACGACTCCTACTACTTGATCGACGCGCAAAAGCCAAGAGCACGCAAGAGAGACGACTCCGGCAAGGAGTCGGAGCGACCATGGAACGCAAACCTCCTAAGACGATTTTATAGCTGAAAAGCAGTATGTATCACGCTACCCCTTTTGTATTAAGTTACAAACCAACAGCCCCCCCGAACAGTACTCGGGGACTGCCTTTTATTTATCTATGAATGACGAGTGTCATATCCGCGAATGTATTATTACATTTTGAATTCTTGTCTGGCACCGGGTCCGACTAGTCGGCCCGGGGACTGGCCGCCTTGAGCTATATTCTAAGTTCTTCCCGAAGTCAGCAAAGTAGTGCGCCGGCTCCCAAGTCCTCTCTTGTTGAAAGTCGCAGCTCAAAGAACTGACTGTCCGACTAGCAAGAGAGAAGACAGAAAGGACGCCCACACGAAAAACGGCTAAGGAACAACTAAGCTATATGGCAAAAAGACGGCCTCCATATATGCCTGCTGGCTGTCACAGCAGCCGGCTGGCCGGCTTCCTTAAAAACATAGCTTAAGTCCGGCAGAGCTAAAAGTACTTCCCCCTCCCCAATCGGCCAGGCACTCCCCGGCTACAGATTGCAGAGCAACTGTTTGACTAGGGAGGCGGCAACCAAGGGAGGGCGGCAAAGGAAAAAAGCAGAAGGACAAAAAGCGAAAGTACAAGGAAAGACCGATTGCATAACTTATATACATAAAGCCGCCCACAGGCCGGCAACAGACTTAAGTTTGAATACACCCAGTGGGTGGAATTGTGCAGACTTAACCAAACATTGTTCAAAAGTAACAAGACAGGAAAACAAAAGAAAGAAGACTAAGGCGCGACTTGGAGGCCGAGCTGGTCGGTGAAGGCAGCTCGCCGGCTGAAGGAGTGGCCGCCTAGCTGGTCCCGGCTTGACCACTTCCCGCGGCAGGAGACGCACTCGCACGCGACGTAGTGCTTGAGGCGCGGTCAGGCTGGCCGGCTACTCCACCAGCCGGCTCGGCGTCTCCACCCTCCTCCCCATCCTCTTCGCCCTCGTCGCTGGAGTCGATCTCCTCCGCCGAGTCCTCGCCGTATGCCGGGTCCAGCCCGAACCAATCTTCCGGCTGGGCGACTCCATTGTCGTCCACCTCGGGGGCGAAGACGTTGGTGTCGGTGTAGTCGGCGATCGCTGAAGCCCGCCGAATGATGGCCGGCCGCGCCGGCTCCAGCTCCGTGTCGGCTTGCTGCCGCCAGGTCGCCAGCTGGTCCAGGTTCAGGCCGGGATACCAGGCCTTGACGAACTCCAGTCCCCGCCTGGCGCCGGAGCGAGCCGCTGACGCCTTCCAAGCCTCGAAGCGGCCGACTGCCACCTCCAGCCAGTCGGCGGTCCGACTGGGGGTGCGAGGGACCACTTGGCCGGGCCAGAGGGCGGCCAAGACCTGCGATCCCGCGCGCTGAAGCCGGCGGAGCAGCCTGTGAGCCGGCTGGATGCGAGCCTGAATCGCCAGGAGCTGTTCCTCCAGCGAGCGGCCGGCGGTTGGCGAGATCTCGAAGCCGGCTTGCCTCTTCGCCTGGCGACGGGCTTCGATGGCCTAGTTCGCGGCAGTGGAATAGCCGGGGAAGTACTCTGCGCGAAGAAGAAAAGGAAAGAAAAACACCAAAATCAGAAAAACAAGTCAAAATGGCAGATGGCAAGAAAGGACGAAGGGGCAGACGACTTACCGTCAACCAGGTCCTCAATCTGGCCATAGCCGGAGACCAGAGTCTGCCTGGCCTCTGCCCAGCCGGCCGCCTCCGTCTCCAACTCGGCCTGGATGGTGGCTTCGCGATCCTGCACAGCCTTCAGCGCAACCTTGTGGCCTTCCTCCTGGTCAGCCAGCTTCTTGACCAGGCGATCGCGCTCCTGCACCAAGGCGGCGAGCTCTGCGTCCTTGGCACGAAGAGCAGTCTGGGATTCCCCCAGCTGTGCCCTCAGACCGGCGTTGGCCGCTGCAGAGATAGAAGAAGAAGAAGAACAATAAGGAATGATCAAGGAAGATCCGAGCCGACTGCTCAGCAGTCGGCCCGAATCTCGGGGACTACACCCAGTGGGTGCGCTGACGCGCCCCCACATAAGATAAAGAGCAAGTCAGATACCTCGGCTTTCAGTGAGATCGGCGGTCTTCTGAGTCAGCTCCCGAGCCTGGGAGTTGAAGGCGGCCGCTCGGAGGTTGTGGTAGTCCTGCAAGACAGACAGAAGACCGACGTGAGAACAAAAGCAGCAAAAACAAAATCTCCAAGAAGTTCCAAGCCGCCTGCTCAGCAGCCGACTCGGAACTCGGGGACTACACCCAGTGGGTGCGCTGACGCGCCCCCACGAGAGAAATCAAGATCAAGAAAGAACAAGATGAAAATACTAACCCGGATGGCTGCCCGCGTGGCGAGGAATTCGTCGGTGAACTGCCTCAGCGCCGCGGCTTGGCTTTGCAGCCGGGTCCGGACGTCTTGTGCAGCGACGTTCACCACGGCTGTCCCTCCGCCCGGCGTCCACCCCGAGGTAGCACTGGCCGCCTCCGCGTCTCGGGCCGACGAGCTGGAGCCCACGGCCGGCTGTGGCTCCGACGCAGCCTTCTGCGGTTCAGACGCGGCCTTCCCTGCACGCCGGCTTGGCGGAACCCGGACCGGCACCTCAGCCCCCGCGGCCGGCTAGCCTTCCGCGGACTGTGCGGGCGCAGGCTCAGGCTGGCGGCCTTGGGTCGCCCTAGTCGGAGGAGTCGGCCCCGGCGCCTCCCCCAAGATGACGACGTCGTCCCGCTTCCTCCCAGCCCCGGCTGGGAACCGCTGGCTCCCCCTGGCGAGGGATCCACGTCCCCGGGCGCCATGGTGCGCAGGGGGGTGACCATCAAAGCCTCCCCTGCCGCCGCTTCGGCCTCGGCCTCTTCCTGGGCCTTGGCTGCGGCCTCGGCGAGCGCCTTCGCCGCCTCCTCCTCCCGAGCTGCCTGGGCGGCGGCTGCCCTCCGTGCCTCCGCCTCCCGCGCTTCCTGCTCCTCCCACACCTCCCGCGCGTTCCTTTCTGTCACCTCCAGGAGGGCGGCGCGGGGATCTACGCGGCGGGTGGTGCTCCCAGAGCGCCCTGGCGACTCGACGACGGAGCCGGCAGCCGCCCGCTCAAGTGACAGCGGAGCTCTGACCATTGAAAAAGAAGACGAAGATTCAAGAACCACCAAAGGAAAGAAAGAAGGACAGTACATAGAAAGAGAGAACTTACGCCGACACAGTCTGCGGCTGCTTCACCACTTTGCGGAAGTGAGCCGCCTTCACGGCCGCCTCTTCCCGCCTGGTGGCCGCCGCCCCACCCCTGGGCTTCTTCGTCCGGCTACCGAACATGCCCTGGGTGGCGCGACGTTTCGGGCCTCTACCCCGAGCAGGCTGCGCGCCGGAGGAGCCCGCGCCGCGTCCGGATGCCGGCTGGCGATGTGGGACGGCTTCGGCTTCGTCCTCGTCCGGCCAGTCGTCGAAGGTAGCGGTGAACCCGGAGCCGCCAGCTTCGCCGCCGGCTTGGCCGCCGGCCGGCTCGGCGGCATCCTCCATATGGACCGCCCCCAGGTCGGGGTCCTCCTGGTCGTGTTCGGTCCGGTCGGGGACAAAGCGGCACTCCACGTCTGCCCCGCCGGCCGGCCGGAGCAGAGGACTCTGTCAAAAGAGCAAGCCGACTGAGTTAGTGTCGGCCCAGAGGAACTCGGCGACAAAGCTAAGAGAGAGAGAGAAAAAGAGACGAGGGGAGACCGTAGGCGGAGGATTGGCACGGCTGTACGACTCCTTGCCGAATTGCCAGTCTTCGGAAAGTTGGCAGTTGGCGAGGTAATTCACCATGTCGGCGGCGTCGGGCTGCGGCATCTCCTTGGTGCACATCCGGCTCGGATCGAGCTGGCCGCTCATCTGACAGATCAGATGAGGCCGGCTCTGGAGCGGAAGGACCCGCCGCGTGACGAACGCGGCCAGGAGGTTGGGCCCCGTCAGGCCCTCCGACTGGACCATCACCCGCAGGCGGGTGATGGCGGCGTTTCTTCCCTGCGACAGCGTCACCGCCCGGAAGGACCACTGGGGCAGCCTCCCCGCCGGTGGGCCGGCTACGTAAGCCGGCAGGTTGATGTAGTCGCCCCGTGGAGCGATGTTCCGCACGTAGAAGTATGACTTCTGCCACTTCTTCACCGATTGGATCAGCGTGATTACGGGGAAGGGGTTGTCGGCGCCCGATCTCCGCGACGCGATGAAGGCGCCAGTATGAGCCGGCACGCCTTTACTGCGCGTGCCCAGCTTCGACTGGAAGAACTCCCCCCAGAGCTCGAGGGTGGGGAGGATGCCAAGATAGCCCTCGCACAGGGTGACGAAGGCCGACAGCAGCACCACTGCGTTGGGGGTGAGGTGGTGCGGCTGGAGCTGATAGAATTCCAGCCAGGAGCGGAAGAAGGCGCTCACCGGCAGACCGAAGCCGCGCAGGAAGTGCGAGCGGAAGACCACCCGCTCGCCCTCCCGCGGCGCCGGCCTGATTTCCTTCTCCGGCGCGAGGCGGACCTCCACTTTGTCCGCGCTGGGCAGACGCGGGGTGTCGCGGAGGAAGTCGATGTGGTTGTTATGGACGATGGAGCCGTCCCAATCCCCGCCAAGCTGCTCCACGTGGGGAGGCATAGCGGAAGCTAGCACGGCGGCGGAAGAGCATGCGGAGGAAGAGCGCGGCGGCGAGGCGCTGTCGCGAGAACGAGCAAGGCAAGAAGACAGTGGAAGTAGGAGGGGCGTGCGAGGGCCTGCCGCCCTCCACCTCCCCCTACTTATAGCCTCACGTGGCCGAAGAGGCCGGACGTGGGGGGGGGAGACGTGGGATTAACTGCGCCCACTCCCCCCACGTCTCGCGTTTATTACGCATAAGTGCGAGCCGAAACTGCCGCACGGAACGTGCGGGCAGTTTCGGGATACAAAGGATCCGCGCCTGGGCCGGGGCGCGAACGTGGCGGGCCCCCTCCCTGCGGCGACGTCCCGTCACGCGCGTGGGCTGGCAGGCTTTCCGGCCACGTGGCACGCCAACGGCCCGAGGCCGTCCCGCGGCCCGGTGCACGTACCTGCGGGCTCCCGTCCCCCGACTCCAGAAGAATTCGACTAAGGCGGCGCGCCTGACCAAGGCCGGCTCCCAGCTGCCGGCTCGTCACGATAGGAAGCTGATCGAGCTTCTTGAACCCCTCTCCACCTTGAAGCCCAATCAGCTTCGGGGACTACTGTCGGAGGGAATGGCCACGGGTAGCCTAACCGACTACCCCTGGCTCTTTGGAAAATTTATCAGGCCTTTGGGCCTTCAAGCACTCCAAGCATTTGGGCCGCCTTCCCTGGCCGGCTATCACTAAAGCCGACTCCCGGAAGGTGACCCAGCCTCACCGACTCCTCCCTAGGATGACCACGGGGTGGCCGACTCCAAGAAGCCGGCCAAGAAGGACGCCGACTCCTAGGAGCCGGCCAAGACCACAACCACTCCTACATAACGGCGACCTGACGGGGTATGGCCACAGTGCGGCCCACGACCCCCGAAGCCCGAGGCGGGCATGGCTACAGGAGGCCGTACGGGAGGGACGTCTCCTGTGCGGCTCGGCACTGTAGCCACGCTAGCCTCGACGTCATCCGCGACCCACTCCTGTACGGCCTGAGGACTGCTGACCCCTTCAGCCAGAGAGAGGCGTGAAGGCGGCCCGACCTTTCCTAGTCGGCCAAGAGTATAGCCGGCCCCCAGAAGCCAGCTACTCCCTTCCTCGAAGCAGGAGCCCCATTAAGGAGACAAGACGAGGTGAGGCTACAGTGATAGCCCCCGAGGCGGCCCACTGTAGCCACGCTCACCTCGACAAAGCCCTCATCATCAGAGGCGCGGCTACAGTAAGCAGCCGCCGACAAAACCCTAGGCGGTGGGACCGGCCTGTCGACCAAGTAGCCGGCAGCCGGCGGGACCCAGCGGCCGGCGGAGAAGCCGGCGAGCGTAGACACTGACGGCTGGGACCAGATCCCAGTCGGATTACCATTGTACCCCCGGGGGTAGGCCTATATAAACCCCCCGGGGCACCCATGCAAAGGGTTCGCTTCTGGATTGGCCTTGGAGCATAGTTGGCTTCTAGGTTAACACCCACGCATAGCACACACACCATAGATAGAGAGAAGCAAGAGCTAGCCTTGTTCTTCCTCTCCCTTGATCCCAACAGCTCTAGGAGCGATTGTAGCTACCCTTTATCGATCTAGTGATCATGCGGAGACCCCGCAGAGCAGGACTAGGGGTGTTATCTCCTCGGAGAGCCCCGAACCTGGGTAAGATTCGCCGACGTGCATGTCTTCGCCTCATCCCGTTTCCAGGCACCGGCGACGTTTTATTGGCTCCCACAATGATAAGCCATCCCTTGGCATATGTCGCACCAACCACCCGACACTTTGCATATCAATAGCATCATGGATATTCAAAGAATTCATACTAACAACATTGCAATCATGCTCATCATTCAAATATTTAGTGCCAAACATTTTAATGCATTCTTCTTCTAACACTTTGGCACAATTTTCCTTTCCATCATTTTCACGAAAGATATTAAAAAGATGAAGCATATGAGGCAACCTCAATTCCATTTTTTTGTACTTTTCTTTTATAGACTAAACTAGTGATAAAACAAGAAACAAAAAGATTCGATTGCAAGATCTAAAGATATACCTTCAAGCACTAACCTCCCCGGCAACGGCGCCAGAAAAGAGCTTAGTTGACGGGGTGTTAGTGTCGCTTACCTGGCCTCCCCGGTAACGGCGCCAGAAAAGAGCTTCATGTCTACTACACAACCTTCTTCTTGTAGACGTTGTTGGGCCTCCAAGTCTAGAGGTTTGTAGGACAGTAGCAAATTTCCCTCAAGTGGATGACCTAAGGTTTATCAATCCGTGGGGGGCATAGGATGAAGATGGTCTCTCTCAAACAACCCTGCAACCAAATAACAAAGAGTCTCTTGTGTCCCCAACACACCCAATACAATGGTACATTGGATAGGTGCACTAGTTCGGCGAAGAGATGGTGATACAAGTGCAATATGGATGGTAGATATTGGTTTTTGTAATCTGAAAATATAAAAACAGCAAGGTAACTAATGATTAAAGTGAGCGTAAACGGTATTGCAATGCTTCGAAAAAAGGCCTAGGATTCATACTTTCACTAGTGCAAGTTCTCTCAACAAGGATAACATAATTAGATCATATAACTATCCCTCAACATGCAACAAAGAGTCACTAATAAGTCACTAATAGCAGAGAACAAACGAAGAGATTATTGTAGGTTACGAAACCACCTCAAAGTTATCCTTTCTTATCGATCTATTCAAGAGTCCGTAGTAAAATAACATGAAGCTATCCTTTCCGTTCGATCCATCCTAGAGTTCGTACTAGAATAACACCTTAAGACACAAATCAACCAAAATCCTAAGTTCACATAGATACTCCAATGTCACCTCAAGTATCCGTGGGTATAATTATACGATATGCATCACACAATCTCATATTCATCTACTCAAACCAACACAAAGTACTTCAAACAGTGCCCCAAAGTTTCTACCAGAGAGTCAAGACGAAAACGTGAGCCAACCCCTATGCATAAGTTCACAAGGTCACTAAACCCGCAAGTTGATAACCAAAACATACATCAAGTGGATCACGTGAATATCCCATTGTCACCACAGATAAGCACATACAATACATACATCAAGTGTTCTCAAATCCTTAAAGACTCAATCCGATAAGATAACTTCAAAGGCAAAACTCAATCCATTACAAGAGATAGAGGGGGAGAAACATCATAGGATCCAACTATAATAGAAAAGCTTGCGATACATCAAGATCGTGCCATATCAAGAACACGAGAGAGAGAGAGATTAAACACATAGCTACTGGTACATCCCACAATCCCGAGGGTGAACTACTCCCTCCTCATCATGCAGAGCACCGGGATGATGAAGATGGCCACCGCTGATGAATCCCCCCTCCGGCAGGGTGCCGGAACAGGGTCCCGATTTGTTTTTTGTGGCTACAGAGGCTTGCGGCGTCGGAACTCCCGATCTTGGTTATGTTTTGGAGGTTTTTGTATTTATAGGAATTTTTGGAGTCGGTCTCACGTCAGGGGGGTCTCCGAGTCGTCCACGAGATAGGGGGACGCGCCCAGGGGGTAGGGCGCGCCCACCACCCTCGTGGACGGCTCGGGACTCTTCTGGCCCAACTCTTTTACTCCGGGGGCTTATTTGGGTCCATAGAAAATCCACAAAAATTGGCAGGTCAATTGGACTACGTTTGGTATTCCTTTTCTGTAAAACTCAAAAACAGGGAAAACATAAACTGGCACTGGGCTCTAGGTTAATAGGTTAGTCACAAAAATCATATAAAATAGCATATAAATACATATAAAACATCCTAGATGGACAATATAATAGCATGGAACAATCAAAAATTATAGATACGTTGGAGACGTATCAAGCATCTCCAAGCTTAATTCCTGCTCGTCCTCGAGTAGGTAAATGATAAAAACAGAATTTTTTTATGTGGAATGCTACCTAACATATTTATCCATGTATTTCTCTTTATTGTGGCAAGAATATTCAGATCCATATGATTCAAAACTAAAGTTTAATATTGACATAAAAATAATAATACTTCAAGCATACTAACAAAGCAATCATGTCTTCTCAAAATAACATGGCCAAAGAAAGGTATCCCTACAAAATCATATAGTCTGGCTATGCTCTATCATCATCACACAAAATATATAAATCATGCACAACCCCGGTTCCAGCCAAGCAATTGTTTCATACTTTAGTATTCTCAAACTTTTTCAACTTTCACGCAGTACATGAGCGTGAGACATGGACATAGCACTATAGGTGGAATAGAATGGTGGTTGTGGAGAAGACAAAAAGGAGAAGATAGTCTCACATGAACTAGGCGTATCAACGGGCTATGGAGATGCCCATCAATAGATGTCAATGTGACTGAGTAGGGATTGCCATGCAATGGATGCATTAGATCTATAAGTGTATGAAATCTCAAAAAGAAACTAAGTGGGTGTGCGTCCAACTTGCTTGCTCATGAAGACCTAGGGCAATTTGAGGAAGCCCATCATTGGAATATACAAGCCAAATTCTATAACGAAAATTCCCACTAGTATATGAAAGTGACAACATAGGAGACTCTCTATCATGATGATCATGGTGCTACTTTGAAGCACAAGTGTGGTAAAAGGATAGTAGCATTGCCCCTTTTCTCTTTTTCTCTCATTTTTTTAATTTTTTTACTTGGGCCTTTCTCATTTTTTTGGCCTGTTTTTTTGTCCGGAGTCTCATCCCGACTTGTGGGGGAATCATAGTCTCCATTATCCTTTCCTCACCGTGATAATGCTCTAATAATGAAGATCATCATACTTTTATTTACTTACAACTCAAGAACTAAAACTCAATACTTAGAACAAAATATGACTCTATATGAATGCCTCCGGCGGTGTACTGGGATGTGCAATGACTCAAGAGTGACATGTATGAAAGAATTATGAAAGGTGACTTTGCCACAAATACGATGTCAACTACATGATCATGGAAAGCAATATGACAATGATGAAGCGTGTCATAATAAACGGGGCGGTGGAAAGTTGCATGGCAATATATCTCGGAATGTCTATGGAAATTCCGTAATAGGCAGGTATGGTGGCTGTTTTGAGGAAGGTAAATGGTGGGTTTATGATACCGGCGAAAGTTGCGCGGTACTAGAGAGGCTAGCAATGGTGGAAGGGTGAGAGTGCGTATAATCCATGGACTCAACATTAGTCATAAAGAACTCACATACTTATTGCAAAAATCTATTAGTTATTGAAACAAAGTACTACGTGCATGCTCCTAGGGGGATAGATTGGTAGGAAAATACCATCGCTCGTCCCCGACCGCCACTCATAAGGAAGACAATCAAAAAATAAATCATGCTCCGACTTCATCACATAACGCTTCACCATACGTGCATGCTACGGGAATCACAAACTTTAACACAAGTATCCCTCAAATCCACAACTACTCAACTAGCATGACTCTAATATCACCATATTCATATCTCAAAACAATCATAAAGAATCAAACTTCTCATAGTATTCAATGCACTTTAAATGAAAGTTTTTATTATACCCATCTTGGATGCCCATCATATTAGGACTAACTTTATAGCCAAACCAAATTACCATGCTGTTCTAAAAGACTCTCAAAATAATGTAAGTGAAGCATGAGAGATCAATAATTTCTATAAAATAAAACCACCACCGTGCTCTAAAAAGATATAAGTGAAGCACTAGAGCAAAATTATCTAGCTCAAAAGATATAAGTGAAGCACATAGAGTATTCTAATAAATTACGGTTCATGCGTGTCTCTCCCAAAAGGTGTGTACAGCGTGGATGATTGTGGTAAACTAAAAAGCAAAGACTCAAATCATAGAAGACTCTCCAAGCAAAACACATATCATGTGGTGAATCAAAATATAGCTCCAAGAAAAGTTACCGATGAACGAAGACGAAAGAGGGAATGCCATCCGGGGCATCCCCAAGCTTAGGCTCTTGGTTGTCCTTGAATATTACCTTGGGGTCCCTTGGGCATCCCCAAGCTTAGGCTGTTGCCACTCCTTATTCCATAGTTCATCGAATCTTTACCCAAAACTTGAAAACTTCACAACACAAAACTCAACAGAAAACTCGTAAGCTCCGTTAGTATAAGAAAATAAATCACCACTTTTGGTAGTGTTGTGAACTCTTTCTAAATTCATATTGGTGTAATATCTACCGTATTCCAACTTCTCTATGGTTCATACCCTCCGATACTACTCATAGATTCATCAAAATAAGCAAACAACACATAGAAAACATAATCTGTCAAAAACAGAATAGTCTTTAGTAATCTGTAACTCTTGAATACTTCTGTAACTCCAACAATCCTACCAAATTAGGAAAACCTGAGAATTTGTGTACCAATCCACAGCAAAAAGAATCAGATCAAAAGTATGTTTCCGTGAATTATCAAAACTAATTTACTGGGCGCAAAAGTTTCTGATATTCAGCAGGACCAACAGAACTATCACCGTAAGCTATCCTAAAGGTCTTAATTGGCACTTTATTGAAACAAAAGCTATAAAACATGATTACTACAGTAGCTTAATCATGTGGACACACAAAAATAGTAGGGGTAAATATTGGGTTGTCTCCCAACAAGCGCTTTTCTTTAATGCCTTTTTAGCTAGGCATGACGATTTTAATGATGCTCACATAAAAGATAAGAATTGAAACATAAAGAGAGCATCATGAAGAATATGACTAGCACATTTAAGTCTAACCCACTTCCTATGCATAGGGATTTTGTGAGCAAACAATTTATGGGAACAAGAATCAACTAGCATAGGAAAGCAAACCAAGCATAACTTCAAGATTTTAAGAACATAGAGAGTAAACTTGATATTATTGCAATTCCTACAAGCATATATTCCTCCCTCATAATAATTGTCACTAGCATCATGAATGAATTCAACAATATAACCATCACATAAAGCATTCTTTTCATGATCTACAAGCATAGAATTTTTATTACTCTCCACATAAGCTAATTTATTCTCATGAATAGTAGTGGGAGCAAACTCAACAAAATAACTATCATGTGAGGCATAATCCAATTGAAAATTAAAATCAAGATGACAAGTTTCATGGTTATCATTGTTCTTTATAGCATACATGTCATCACAATAATCATCATAAATAGGAGGCATGCTTTCATCATAATAAATATTCTCATCAAAACTTGGGGGACTAAAAATATCATCTTCATCAAACATAGCATCCCCAAGCTTGTGTCTTTGCATATCATTAGCATCATGGATATTCAAAGAATTCATACTAACAACATTGCAATCATGCTCATCATTCAAAGATTTAGTGCCAAACATTTTAATGCATTCTTATTCTAACACTTTGGCACAATTTTCCTTTCCATCATTTTCACGAAAGATATTAAAAAGATGAAGCATATGAGGCAACCTCAATTCCATTTTTTGTAGTTTTCATTTATAGAGTAAACTAGTGATAAAACAAGAAACAAAAAGATTTGATTGCAAGATCTAAAGATATACCTTCAAGCACTAACCTCCCCTGCAGCGGCACCAGAAAAGAGCTTAGTTGACGGGGTGTTAGTGCCGCTTACCTAGCCTCCCCGTCAACGGCGCCAGAAAAGAGCTTCATGTCTACTACACAACCTTCTTCTTGTAGACGTTGTTGGGCCTCCAAGTGCAGAGTTTTGTAGGATAGTAGCAAATTTCCCTCATGTGGATCACCTAGGTTTATCAATCGGTGGGAGGCGTAGGATGAATATGGTCTCTCTCAAGCAACCCTGCAACCAAATAACAAAGAGTCTCTTGTGTCCCCAACACACCCAATACAATGGTAAATTGTATAGGTGCACTAGTTCGGTGAAGAGATGGTGATACAAGTGCAATATGGATGGTAGATATAGGTTTTTGTAATCTAAAAATATAAAAACAGCAAGGTATCTAATGATAAAAGTTAGCGGTATTGTAATGCTTCGAAGCAAGGCCTAGGGTTCATACTTTCACCAGTGCAAGTTCTCTCAACAAGGATAACATAATTAGATCATATAACTATCCCTCAATATGCAACAAAGAGTCACTCCAAAGTCACTAATAGTGGAGAACAAACGAAGAGATTATTGTAGGGTACGAAACCACCTCAAAGTTATCCTTTCTGATCGATTTATTCAAGAGTCCGTAGTAAAATAAAACGAAGCTATTATTTCCATTCGATCTATCCTGGAGTTCGTACTAGAATAACACCTTCAGGCACAAATAAACCAAAACCCTAATGTCACCCAGATACTCCAATGTCACCTCAAGTATCCGTGGGTATGATTATACGATATGCATCACACAATCTCAGATTCATCTATTCAAACCAACACAAAGTACTTCAAAGAGTGCCCCAAAATTTCTACCGGAGAGTCAAGACGAAAACGTGTGCCAACCCCTATGCATAAGTTCACAAGGTCACTGAACCCGCAAGTTGATCACCAAAACATACATCAAGTGGATCATGTGAATATCCCATTATCACCACATATAAGCGCATGCAAGACATACATCAAGTGTTCTCAAATCCTTAAAGACTCAATCTGATAAGATAATTTCAAAGGCAAAACTCAATCCATTACAAGAGATAGAGGGGGAGAAACATCATAAGATCCAACTATAATAGCAAAGCTTGCGATACATCAGGATCATGCCATATCAAGAACACGAGAGAGAGAGAGAGTTCAAACACATCGCTACTGGTACATACCCTCTGTGCCGAGGGTGAACTACTTCCTCCTCGTCATGGAGAGCACTGGGATGATGAAGATGGCCACCGATGATGAATCCCCCGGAACAGGGTCCCGATTGGTTTTTGGTGGCTACAGAGGCTTGCGGTGGTGGAACTCCCAATCTAGGTTATGTCCTGGAGGTTTATGTATTTATAGGAATTTTTGGCATCGGTCTCATGTCAGGGGGGTCTCAGAGTCGTCCACGAGATAGGTAGACGCGCCCAGGGGGGTAGGGTGCGCCCTCCACCCTCATGGACGGCTCGGGACTTCTGGCCCAACTATTTTACTCTAGGGGCTTTTTTTGGTCCATAAAAAATCCACAAAAATTGGCAGGTCAATTGGACTCTGTTTGGTATTCCTTTTCTGTAAAACTCAAAAAAAAGGAAAAAAATAGAAACTGGCACTAGGCTCTAGGTTAATAGGTTAGTCCCAATAATCATATAAAATAGCATACAAATGCATATAAAACATCCTAGATGGATAACACAATAGCATGGAACAATAAAAAATTATAGATACGTTGGAGACGTATCAGTTTTTAAATTCTAGTAAATCCAAAACTCGTTTGAAATTCATGAAACTTGGCATGCTATCATGGAGCGACATCAACATGGCGTGGTAAATTTTTTGTCCCATTTGGGGCAGGTTTGGGTATATGCTTCCCACAAACCAGAGCGTCACGCAACAAGCATGATGGTTTCGGTAGGGAACGCCCCACCTTTGGGGGCGAAATGATATCCATTGCCTATTATTGTATTCAAAAAATTTCTCATGTCAACATAGAACAACCGGAGAGTTGTGTTATTTTTTGTTATTTTTGGGGTTCGCTTGGACATTTTTATGCATTAACTGAGTTTTCAATGGATTTATATGCATAATTCGAATTTGAACTACATGCACATGCTCCGGTGCATATAAATTGATTGAAAAATCAAATCTTTTATCCTTGGGTGCATGCTTAGGTCCCATGCAAGAAATGGGAATGAATGTCATACACCGTGCCACCGTCACTCGGCCGCAAACATTGAGATACCTGGTTTTTAAATTCTAGTAAATCCAAAACTCGTTTGAAATTCATGAAACTCAGCATGCTTTCATGGAGCGGCATCAACATGTCGTGGTAAAAAATTTGTCCCATTTGGGGCAGGTTTGGTTTTATGGTTCTCACAAACCAGAGCTTCTCATAATAAGCATGATGGTTTTCGGTAGGGAATGTCCCACCTTTCGGGACGAAACGATATCCATTGTCTCTTATTGCTTTCAATTTTTTTTCTCGTGTCAACATAGAACAACATGAGTGTTGTGTGAATTTTTGTGATTTTTCGGGGTTCGTTTGGACATTTTTATGCATTAAGTGAGTTTTCAATGCATTTATGTGCATAATTCAAATTTGAACTACATGCACATGCTCCAGTGCATATAAATTGGTTGAAAAATCAAATCTATGTCCTTGGGTGCATGCTTAGGTCCCATGCAAGAAATGGGAATGAATTTCAAACATCAGGGCACCGTTGATTGCCGGCAAAACATTGAGATGCCTAGTTTTTAAATTCTAGTAAATCCAAAACAAGTCTGAAATTCATGAAACTTGGCATGCTATCATGGAGCAGCATCAACATGTTGTGGTAAATTTTTTGTCCCATTTGGGGTAGGTTTGGGTATATGCTTCTCACAAACCGGAGCTTCCCACAACAAGCATGATGGTTTTCGATAGGGAATGCCCCACCTTTGAGGACGAAACGATATACATTGCCTCTTATTGCTTTAAAAAAATTCTCGTGTCAACATAGAACAACAAGAGAGTTGTGTGAATTTTTGTGATTTTTCGGGGTTCGTTTGGACATTTTATGCATTATCTGAGTTTTCAATGCATTTATGTGCATAATTCAAATTTGAACTACGTGCACATGCTTCAGTGCATATAAATTGGTTGAAAAATCAAATATGTCTCCTTGGGTGCATGCTTAGGTCCCATGCAAGAAATGGGAATGAATTTCAAACACCCGGGCACCATTGATTGCCGGCAAAACATTGAGATGCCTGGTTTTTAAATTCTAGTAAATCCAAAACTCGTCTGAAATTCATGAAACTTGGCATGCTATCATGGAGCGGCATCAACATGCCGTGGTAAATTTTTTGTCCCATTTGGGGCAGGTTTGGGTATATGCTTCTCACAAACCGGAGCTTCTCACAACAAGCATGATGGTTTTCGGTAGGGAACGCCCCACCTTTGGGGACGAAACGATATCCGTTGCCCCTTATTGCTTTCAATTTTTTTTTCTCATGTCAACATAGAACAACAGGAGTGTTGTGTGAATTTTTGTGATTTTTCGCGGTTCGTTTGGACATTTTTATGCATTATCTGAGTTTTCAATGCATTTATGTGCAAAATTCAAATTTGAACTACATGAACATGCTCCATTGCTAATAAATTGGTTGAAAAATCAAATCTGTGTCCTTGGGTGCATGCTTAGGTCCCATGCAAGAAATGGGAATGAATTTCAAACACCAGGGCACCATTGATTGCCGGCAAAACATTGAGATGCCTGGTTTTTAAATTCTAGTAAATCCATAACTCGTCTGAAGTTCATGAAACTTGGCATGCTATGATGGAGCGGCATCAACATGCCGTGGTAAAATGTTTGTCCCATTTGGGGGCAGGTTTAGGTATATGCTTCTCACAAAGCGGAGCATCTCACAACAAGCATGATGGTTTTCGGTAGGGAAAGCCCCACCTTTGGGGACGAAACGATATCCATTGCCTCTTATTTCTTTCAAAAAAAATTCTCGTTTCAACATAGAACAACAGGAGTGTTGTGTGAATTTTTGTGATTTTTCGCGGTTCGTTTGGACATTTTCATGCATTATCTGAGTTTTCAATGCATTTATGTGCACAACTCAAATTTGAACTACATGCACATGCTCCAGTGCATATAAATTGGTTGAAAAATCAAATATGTGTCCTTGGGTGCATGCTTAGGTCCCATGCAAGAAATGGGAATGAATTTCAAACAGCAGGGCACCGTTGATTGCCGGCAAAATAGTGAGATGCCTGGTTTTTAAATTCTAGTAAATCCAAAACTGGTCAGAAATTCAGGAAAGTTTGCATGCTATCATGGAGCGGCATCAACATGTTGTGGTAAAAAATTTGTCCCATCTGGGGCAGGTTTGGGTATATGCTTCTCACAAACCAGAGCTTCTCACAACAAGAAAGATGGTTTTCGGTAGGGAACGCCCCACCTTTGGGGAAGAAACGATATCCATTGCCTCTTATTGCTTTCAAAAAAAATTCTCGTGTCAACATAGAACAACAGGAGTGTTGTGTGAATTTTTGTGATTTTTCGCGGTTCGTTTGGACATTTTTATGCATTATCTGAGTTTTCAATCCATATATGTGCACAATTCAAATTTGAACTACATGCACATGCTCCAGTGCATATAAATTGGTTGAAAAATCTAATATGTGTCCTTGGGTGCATGCTAAGGTCCCATGCAAGAAATGGGAATGAATTTCAAACACCAGGGCACCATTGATTGCCGGCAAAACAGTGAGATGCCTGGTTTTTAAATTCTAGTTAATCCGAAAGTCGTCTGAAATTCATGAAACTTGGCATGCTATCATGGAGCGGCATCAACATGCCGTGGTAAAATTTTTGTCCCATTTGGGGCAGGTTTAGGTATATGCTTCGCACAAACCAGAGCTTCTCACAACAAGCATGATGGTTTTCGGTAGGGAACGCCCCACCTTTGGGGACGAAACGATATCCATTGCCTCTTATTTCTTTCAAAAAAATTCTCGTATCAACATAGAACAACAGGAGTGTTGTGTGAATTTTTATGATTTTTCGCGGTTCGGTTGGACATTTTTATGCATTATCTGAGTTTTCAATGCATTTATGTGGACAACTCAAATTTGAACTACATGCACATGCCCCAGTGCATATAAATTGGTTGAAAAATCAAATATGTGTCCTTGGGTGCATGCTTAGGTCCCATGCAAGAAATGGGAATGAATTTCAAACACCAGGGCACCATTGATTGCCGGCAAAATAGTGAGATGCCCGGTTTTTAAATTCTAGTAAATCCAAAACTCGTCTGAAATTCAGGAAACTTTGCATGCTATCATGGAGCGGCATCAACATGCCGTGGTAAAAATTTTGTCCCATCTTTGGCAGGTTTGGGTATATGCTTCTCACAAACCGGAGCTTCCCACAACAAGCATGATGGTTTTCGGTAGGGAACGCCCCACCTTTGGGGAAGAAACGATATCCATTGCCTCTTATTGCTTTCAAATTTTTTTCTCATGTCAACATAGAACAACAGGAGTGTTGTGTGAATTTTTGTGAATTTTCGTGGGTCGTTTGGACATTTTTATGCATTATCTGAGTTTTCAATGCATTTATGTGCACAATTCAAATTTGAACTACATGCACATGCTCCAGTGCATGTAAATTCGTTGAAAAATCAAATATGTGTCCTTGGGTGCATGCTTAGGTCCCATGTAAGAAATGGGAATGAATTTCAAACACATGGGCACCGTTGATTGCCAGCAAAACAATGAGATGCCTGGTTTTTAAATTCTAGTAAATCCAAAACAAGTCTGAAATTCATGAAACTTGGCATGCTATCATGGAGCGGCATCAACATGCCGTGGTATAAAATTTGTCCCATTTGGGGCAGGTTTAGGTGTATGCTTCTCACAAACCGGAGCTTCTCACAACAAGCATGATGGTTCTCGGTAGGGAACGCCCCACCTTTGGGGACAAAACGATATCCATTGCCTCTTACTGCTTTCAATTTTTTTTCTCATGTCAACATAGAATAACAGGAGTGTTGTGTGAATTTTTGTGATTTTTCGCGGTTCGTTTGGATATTTTTATACATTATCTAAGTTTTCAATGCATTTATGTGCACAATTCAAATTTGGACTACATGCATATGCTCCAGTGCATATAAATTGGTTGAAAAAACAAATATGTGTCCTTGGGTGCATGCGTAGGTCCCATACAAAAAATGGGAATGAATTTCAAACACCAGGGCACCGTTGATTGCCGGCAAAACTGTGAGATGCCTTGTTTTTAAATTCTAGTAAATCCAAAACTCGTCTGAAATTCAGGAAACTTGGCATGCTACCATGGAGCGGCATCAACATGCCATGGTAAAAAATTTGTCCCATCTGGGGCTGGTTTGGGTATATGCTTCTCACAAACCGGAGCTTCTCACAACAAGCATGATGGTTTTCGGTAGGGAACGCCCCACCTTTGGGGACAAAACAATATCCATTGCCTCTTATTGCTTTCAAATTTTTTCCTAGTGTCAACATAGAACAACGGGAGTGTTGTGATTTTGCGCGGTTCGTTTGGACATTTTTATGCATCATCTGAGTTTTCAATGCATTTATGTGCACAATTCAAATTTGAACTACATGCACATGCTCCAGTGCATATAAATTGGTTGAAAAATCAAATCTTTGTCCTTGGGTGCATGCAAGAAATGGGAATGAATTCAAACACTAGGGCACCGTTGATTGCCGGCAAAACGTTGAGATACTTTGTTTTTAAATTCTAGTAAATCTAATTCTCGTCTGACTTTCATGAAACTTGGCATGCTATCATGGAGCAGCATCAACATGAAGTGGTAAAAATTTTGTCCCATCTGGGGCAGGTTTGGGTATATGCTTCTCACAAACCGGAGCTTCTCACAACAAGCATGATGGTTTTCGGTAGGGAACGCCCCACCTTTGGGGACGAAACGATATCCATTGCCTCTTACTACTTTCAAATTTTTTCTCGTGTCAACATAGAACAATAGGAGTGTTGTGTGAATTTTTGTGATTTTTCGCGGTTTGTTTGGACATTTTTATGCATTATCTAAGTTTTCAATGCATCTATGTGCACAATTCAAATTTGAACTACATGCACATGCTCCAGTGCATATAAATTGGTTGAAAAAACAAATATGTGTCCTTGGGTGCATGCTTAGGTCCCATACAAGAAATGGGAATGAATTTCAAACACCAGGGCACCGTTGATTGCCGGCAAAACAGTGAGATGCCTAGTTTTTAAATGCTAGTAAATCCAAAACTCGTCTGAAATTCAGGATACTTGGCATGCTATCATGGAGCGGCATCAACATGCGATGGTACAAAATTTGTCCCATCTGGGGCTGGTTTGGGTATATGCTTCTCACAAATCGGAGCTTCTCACAACAAGCATGATGGTTTTCGGTAGGGAACACCCCACCTTTGGGGACGAAACGATATCCATTGCCTCTTATTGTTTTCAATTTTTTTCTAGTCTCAACATAGAACAACGGGAGTGTTGTGATTTTGCACGGTTCGTTTGGACATTTTTATGCATCATCTGAGTTTTCAATGCATTTATGTGCACAATTCAAATTTGAACTACACGCACATGCTCCAGTGCATATAAATTGGTTGAAAAATCAAATCTGTGTCCTTGGGTGCATGCAAGAAATGGGAATGAATTCAAACACTAGGGCACCGTTGATTGCCGGCAAAACGTTGAGATACTTTGTTTTTAAATTCTAGTAAATATACTTCTCGTCAAAAATTCTTGAAACTTGGCATGCTATCATGGAAGGGCACCCGACATGGTGTGGTGTTTTTCGTGTCTATTTTGAGAGAAGGCGCACTCGAATAATGACAGCCAACAAAGGCATTTTGAAAAAAATAGCTGCCACTTTAATATCTCAAACGTTTGTATAATTCAAACTGTGTGCGTTCGGTTAAGCATTCACGTGACGCCACGTGTCTTGGTTTTAATGGCTATAGGAGGTGTCGTGTGGACAACTGCTTGACTGAATGGGAGGCGTGTGAGTGCAGTCCGATGCGCAGGCTCACCGGGAAGCGTACAAGCTATTCAACACATGATCTGTGCATCTCTTCAACGCAGATGGTTCATATTACGGTATGCAAATTAAAGCCAGACTTCTGCGCAAGCCAAGAGACACTGCGATTTGTCAAAATATGCAGCTAAAAATCAATAGCACTATCTATTTTTTGCAACTAAAATTCAGTAATTAAGCATAGATTTCAGTCATACTAGAGATTAGGCAGTCGTTCTCACCGGGAAGCGAGACAGCCTTGGACCGCCGCCCGCCTCGCTCCCACTGGTCTATATTAATGGTGCCGCCGAGCGGCCGCACCCCACCATCCTCGCCACACACACAATTCCTATCTCTCCGCCCGCATCCTCGACGCCACTCTGAGTCCTCAAAGCCATCAGTGTACGAGGATGCTGCCGAAGCACCCCATCGGAGGGAGTGGCGATGCCGGGGCTGCTGAAGCACCGGAGCACCGCATGAATACGGAGATAGAGGTTTCCGTCCCCGCCGACGAGGTGGAGAACGAGGCTACCAACAAGCAGAGGAGGGTCGAGAAAGAACCGCAAGCGACTCCAGCAGGCCTAGACTTCATCAACAACCTCCCCGATGATATGTTGATAGTCATCATATCCCTCCTCCCAATCAAATATCGGGCGAGGACAACCGCCCTTTCCCAGCGGTGGTGCACCCTATGGCTCGGCACCCCTGTCGACCTCCTCGACGCCCACAAGCCCTGCCATGGCTATCGCCAAAGCTTGGATGCGTTCTCCCAGATCCTCGGCAGTCACGATGGCCCAATCAAAGGCCTTATCGTGGGCAAGTTCCATTCCAATGGCAAGGACTGAGCCTAGCTTGACGAGTGGTTCCGATCCCGAGCCATGGATCAGCTCGAGAAGCTAAGTTATAATGATGGGCATATGTGCTTGCTGCCCACGACCGCGCTCTGCTTCGCGCCCACGCTACGCCTCGCCAAGTTCATGAACTTCCATCCCCCTTAATTATGCGCCCGCTCTTTTTCTACCACGACTGAAGCACCTCAAGCTCGTTGCCGTCCGCATCCCAAAGGATGACATGGAGCGCCTGCTCCGCGGCTGTACTGCACTCAAGTTCCTTCGTCTTCAGGCGATGAATTGGTCAAGTACCTTGCACATCACCTCCAGGACTCTCCGGACTATTTATGTGTGTTGTTGGTGCTGCAACGAGAGATCACAAAAGGTGGACCACAATATGGTCATCCAGGACACACCTTCACTTGAGAGATTACTTGTAGTTGATCAACAAGGTCCAACAAGAATCAATGTCATTTATGCGCTGAAATTGAAAGTGGTGGGCTACTCCTTATATACCTCTCCTTCTTGATATCAAGGTTATTTCTAGTTTTGAAGATGTATGTTCGTCTGTCATCCAGCGAAGCTTCACCCAGACTCTGGGCAAGTGAAGGTCTTGGCACTAGAATCTGTCGTCCCCAACCTGGACCAAGTTTTCAGTTGCCTGAGATGCTTTCCGTGCCTGAAGAAGCTATTGTCGGATGTGGGGTTCCGGCAAACCCTTAAGGTTCGAACACTGGGGTGCGCGCGAAGTCTTTCCCTCCTACCGATCTACGCCTTAGCTCGCTAAGATCTCGCGGACGAACTCGACGAGCTCGCAACACAGAAAGACACGAGGTTTATACTGGTTCGGGCCACCGTTGTGGGGTAATACCCTACTCCTGTGTGGTGGTGGTGGATTGCCTCTAGGGCTGATGATGAACAAAACAAGGGAAGAACAGCCTCCTGAGGTTGAGGTGTTCTTGTGGCTAGGGTAGGCTCTCGATTGGGTTGGATCAAGCTAAGATCAGGTGCCTCTACTATGGTGGCTAGCTCTACTTATATAGGCCCTGGTCCTCTTCCCAAATATCGAGCGGGAAGGGAGCCAACAATGGCGGGCAAATTTGAAGGGGGACAGCTAGTACAAGCTATCCTGACAAAAGTGGTCTTCGCCTGCGAAAAGCTCTGGTGGTGACGCCGTCTTGGGCTCCACGATGACCTCCGTCTTGCCGTCCTCCGGGTCTTGGTCTCGTTGCACCAATATAGCAACCTTTGCCTGATGCCTCGGTACTCTTCGCTTGCGCTGGCCTCCTTAGCACCAAAGAGGAAATAAGGACGCTGCGCGCGCTGGCGCCCGCCTGGTGTCGTTCGTCATGGCTCACGTCACGAGAGCCTCGTGAGGTTTGCCCCGCCTTGATATCTCCGCTCCTCGTGAGCCTGCCTGGCTAGGCCACTCCAGAGGAGGTCTTGCGTCGTCCGCCTCGCGAGGCTTGGACCCTCGCGAGGGTCTTGGATGCCTTGTTGATGAAGATGGGCCATACGGCGTGCTTGCTTAGCCACGCCGTGGGCCGCAGGCAGGCAAGTCTGGGGACCCCCGTTCCCAGAACGCCGACAGTAGCCCCTCGGCCCAAGGTGCGCTCGGGCTTGGCTTCGCAGCGAAGCCAAGGGTCAAGTTCGGAGCACCACGGGCCCCAAAAGCCTGCGGCCTCGGTTGACGCATGGCGGTTGATTGGACGTGGGCGTCTCCGCTTCCCCACGCTGCCTTTGAATCCGCCTAGCTATGAGGCCCCCGCGGCCTACACAGTTATTCCTCCGTCGCCTGTGCCTCGCTTCCCCAATCCCCCTGCTTCCTTGAGACTCTGCTTCCCTTCTCCGATCTGACCTGCCCTCCCCTTGCTTCGTTGCCATGGCGCCAAAACAAGCAGACAAGGGGAAGAAGCCAATGCGTTCGCCAGGCGCACCTCCAGCTGTCGAGCCGGCGCTAGGCCGATCCCGGTGTTCAACGACGAGGCCATGGACAAGGTGCGTCCGATGCTTGCTTCCAGCTTCAACGAGTGGGGAGAGACGGTGGCTTGGCCTGCGTCTCGCACTCGCATGGCTCGGGCAGCCACCGAGGTCCCAATCTTCATAGATGCCCTCTGAGCTGGCCTGATTCCTCCCTTCTCTACCTTCCTCAACGCGGTGCTAGAGCATTACCAGATCGACATGCTGCATCTTGACCCCCAATCGGTGAATCTTCTTGCTGTCTTCGCCTTCGTGTGCGAAGCCATGGTGGGCATCGCTCCTTCGGTGGCCCTCCTCCGCCAATTGTTCTCATCGCACCAGGCCGACCCTCAGCAATGCTCGGGGTGCGTGAGCTTCCAGGCCATGGCTGTGACCGCGGGCGCGGGGATTGACTTCGAGCTCCCTTCATCCACGATTGAGTTTCGTACGCGATGGGTGTTTATTGATGCCGGCGTGCTTAGCCCCCTGCTTCGTCTCCCAACGGGGCCTGCTTTTCCAAACCCCGGCTGGAGCCACCAGAAGCTCTCGAGCCCCCGCCTTGCTCTCGTCTGGGCCAGGCTGAGGCTGCTGAAGGACCGCGGCGTGACCGCGCCGATGGTGGTGAAGGAGTTCATCAAACGCCGGGTTGCTCCGCTTCAGCACCACTCTCGCCCAATGTGGACCTTGCTCGACAGCCAGGACCACATGAGGTTCTAGGAGTCTGGGCTCCCTCTTGGGACGCAGCAAACAGTGCTCAAGGTCTTGACGGGTGTCCCTTTGCCGGCCGAAATGCCTGGGAAGAATTGCCTGTTGTATCACTGCAAGAACAAGGATGAGTTTGCAGCGAGCATGCCTTCCTTCGACGAATGGGGGCTGCGGCCGATCGGACTGGTGGGGCCCCGCGAGAACCCCGTCGTCGTGGTTCCCTTCTTTGCCGCCAGTGCCGAGCTCGCCCCAGGTGAAGCTGTGGGAGAGCGAGCTCCGACGGGAGTCGGTGACTCGAGTCTTGAGGAACACGTGCCGAGTGGTGATCCTGGGGCGTCGTCTTCGGGGGCCTGCGACCCCCCTCCTGAGGCGTCTATTATTGAGGAGGTGCAGCATGCGGCTCCCGAGGCCAAAGCTCCTGGAGCCTCAGGAGGTTGTGATGAGATGGTGCCCGGCTGTTTGCCGCAACCGGGCACCCCTAAGGATATCCTTCCAGGCTCTTCTTCGGACCCGCTGCGCACCGGCCATCACGTCCAGCGTTTCGGCCGTCTTTGTGTGGACTTCGAGGAGCTCCGCAAGAGGAAAGGATCCCCTAGCGGCAGTAACATCTTCGGGCCATTGAAGCGGTGAAAGTACATCGCCATTGACGCGTAAGTACCTTGTTGTCACGGCTTCCTGCGTGTAGCCTCTTTATCTTGACGTCAGTTCTCCAGGGCTCCTTCCGCTGAAGCTGTTGCGTCTCCCGAGAAGCGGCCTCCTCCTTCATCAACTCCCCCATCTGCCTTGAGCGTTCCTGGTCTTCCTACCACCCATAGAGCTGGGTCGGTCGGGGGAGCATCTCTGCCTTCGCGGCGCGCTGAGCCCGCAGCTTGGCCATCCCTCCCCCACGGTCTGTCATGGAGTTTGGCGGGTGTGCCCAAGGCTCCTCCTTCGCTCATGGGCAGCAGCTGGTTGGCTTCAATCTTTGGTTCCTCTTCAAGCAGCGAGCCTCGGCCGGCTTGGGCTCCTCGCGAGGATGGGCTGGCGTCAGGTGCGGCGTTATCCCCCAGCCCCCTGCCGGGGGTGGCGTGGCGCTCAGCGCCCCACCCGCAGCCCCCGAGGTGGAGGACGAGGAGGGTCGAGCGTTCGAGCTCGAGCGCGGGCGGAGCGTGGTTCGTCACGAGCTCTTCTAGGAGGCGATGGGCGCGATGAGCCGACTTGGTGAAGAGCTCGCGGGCGTTGACTCGCGCCTTGAGGCCGAAGGACTCCGACTGGTGGAGGAGCGGCGCAAGCTGAGGGTGGCCATCAACCTTGGTCGCTATCAGCGCGACCTTGAGAATGCGAAGGCCAAGGAATCCCTCAAGATCGCCCATGAAGCCCGCTCGCGAGCCTTGGAAGAGGCTCGCGAGGCTGACCGCCGTCGCGAGGCTGCGGAGGAACGCGCGTGGGAGCTCCAGGCCTGGAGCGCATCCCTTGAGCAGCAGGTGGAGGCGCGCAGGGCCACTCTTGCATCGCTGAGGGGGGCGCCCGCGGAGGATGAGGAGGTCCGGAAGTATGGTGAGACGCTGGCCCTGGAAGCCGTGGAGCGCAGCCTCAAGCTCGAGCGACTGGAGACGAGGGAACGTCAAGTTGCTCAAGCAGAAGATGCCGTCGGGGATCGCGAGGACGGAGTTGAGGAGGAGGTGAATCACTGGGTAGCCGAGGTTCGCGTGGACCTGGAGGGTAGGTACGACCTGAAGCTGAAGCTCGCGGGTACGGAGGATGCGGGCAGGGCCGCTGCCCTCAGGCCCAGGTTGGATGAGGCTGAGAGGCGCACGGATGCCATGGCTGCCGCCCTGGTTATGGCGCAGGTGGACTTGGCCTCGGCCCGCGCCGAGCTGCGCTCCCTTCGTAGGCGGGTTGATGACGCTGAGGTCGTTACACGACAGAATACGGAGGAAGTGCTCCAATGACGAACGCCTCGCGAGGACGTCTTGCGTCATTCGCCTCGCGAGGCTTGGTCCCTCGCGAGGGTCTTGAGCATTGGCTGATGAAGATGGGCCGTATGGGGCTGCTGGTGGAGCCACGCCATGGGCTGCAGGAAGGCAAGTCTGGGGACCCCCGTTCCCAGGACGCCGACAGACTCAGAGCTTACATGCTATAGTGTGGTATTTGTTCATAATTGGTTTGCCAAATCTGATTGTGCAATGCACGTGTACCATACTAGTACTTCGAGTATGTGCAAACACGTAAATTAGAATTCCAATGCACGCTACACAGTGTCTCTCTTACAGTTCATGAAGCTATGTGGCACATGAGGAGGCGTTGTCGCAACCTCCTTGTGTGGATTGATCACAGTGACATGCTGCTGCTTCCAAAAGAATGTACCCGTCCTCTCTGATCCACACTGGCGGTACATGCATGAAGCGAAGATGTGCATGCACACCACGCACACACTCATTCCCTGGCACGCACACACGGGTACATGAGGCGACGCATTTTTGTACGAAGATCCACCCCATGTGATAATTTGACGCATGTAAAGTCCTTCATTTCATTGATGGTCAATTAATACAGCGCATGCAAATTGAGTGGACGTGAGCGGAGAAGAAAGACATTACTACTCCAGTGCGCGCATGCGAGTAGTTAAATCATGGGGTGCCAGTACTTCCATTGGTCTCCTTCGTATTTTGTGCCAATTTTTGACCATATTTGTAAGTAACATAATATTTATGCATGTCATAAAAAGTGGCACAAAAAAGGGGGCCAATAAACCAGGACGCAGGCAGCATGATCAATTTTTGCCAGGGCTACTGTTGGTGGCCTTTGTATTTAAATATGGACCAGTTGCGGTGGTGCCGCTGGGCATGCATCATAGGCGAGGTGAGCTGCCCTCCTTCCTCGCCAGCGATGCAGTGACCTAGTCGGTTACTGTTGCAGTGAACTTGCAACGCTATGTGTGTTTGCAACCTTGAAAATCACTCCGTCTACATGTATTGTTTTCCTGTAAAAATACTTGGTCATTTGGAAAAAGATGGTAATTGATTTATCACTAGTTTTAGAATGCTTGGTCGTGACAATCAACCGAAGCCACAACCAGAAGTCTCCATTGCGTAAGTACTTTACGGTCGGTCGCACCAACAGACGGTCGGTCGGACTCGCGTCTCACCGAAGGGACACGCATCGGCTTGGTCTGACATGTACGACCAGTTACATCACTGACTTCTGCGACCGCATTTGAGCAGTGTAGTACTCCCTCTATCTCAGTTTACAAGTCTTGCACGTGTACCTAGGTCGTTAATTTGACCAACTTAATAAGAGGCATACATTACGAAAAATATATCATTACAAACTTCAAATATTCTATTTTCTAATGATATATTTTTTATGTTAAACAATTTATGTTCTACTAAACTCATCGGGAGTACTTGAAATTTATGTTGCACTGAACTCATCGGGAGCCGTTTCGGGCCTTGAAACCAAAAACCATCAATTAATCACTACCTTGTTCCCATCACATTCCAAAGTACTAGTGCTACAATTAAGTACAAGCCTGCTCGCACCTACCAGTGCGTACCAAACCTGAACGTGTTCCCACTATGCAGGTTTTAGTACTAGTGCTAGTACTTAGGTTATAAAAAGGGGAACTACCTAACCGAAAATTACTCTACCTTCCTCCTAATAAGTCCTCCTTCTTCGTCCGTCCTTGCGATGGCCGGTGTGCAAAGCTCTAGGTCGAGAACTATCCGAACTACTCGTAACAAGGGAGCGGCAACCAAGGCTACGGAAAAAAGAGGGCTCGCCGCCATGCAGAGACCTCGAAAGATCTCTCATGGGCAGGCGATGGCTCCCAGGAGCGCCCTAGCCGCGAAGGCGAACATGCCGAGCTGGCGGTGCTGGAGTCGTTATCCCTCGACGGTATGCCCGATTAGCTTAATAAGCACCTCAATAAGCAGAAGGAGTTCATCCACGGCTTGGTGGAGCTGCTGAAGGAGAGCCTCGACGACATGCCCCCTGAGCTCAATGAGCAGGGGAACTTGACCGCCGGCTTGGTGATGCTGCTGAAGAAGAGCATTGCCTCGGAGAAGAAGGCGACCGGCGAAATCTTGCAACTTCAGGAGTACAAGGCGAAGCTCTGCCACAAGCTCGACCTACTGAAGGAGGAGAACGTTGGCTGGAAGAAGCTGCATGAGAATAGTAGTTACTCGATGAAGATGTTGTAGGCCCTCGTCATGGAACCAAAGGAGGAGTTGGCGAAGCTCCGCATCGAGCACCCGGCTGCCGTGAAGGTACGTAATGTGGCCGTGGAACAGATGATGAAGGCTCGCGACATGGACACAATGAAGAAGATGGCGGAGAAGACGCGCAAGGAGATGGAGGTCATGGAGGCGATGAAGAAGCAGTTATGACTCCGCGGCCAGCAACCCTTCATGTAGTGAGAGCAGTGCCCCGGATTTGTGTGTGCGTCTTCCTTCTTTTTTTGGGGGTGATAATCTTCCTTCTTCTTTTGCTCCTATGTTTCTTCTTTTGCTTCGGGTGTTCCGCCGCACGTGTCACCTTCTCTGCGAGGCATGAATAGAACAATGCTAAAAAATGAGATGACTAGCAAATTAGATAATTCTTTATCGCCAATAGAATAATGCCTCTTGCTAGTAATATATAATAAGAGTAGAGAGTAGAGGATATGGCACTGGGCTGCCATGTTTCGTGCTCCTCCGTCATACTCCAGTGGAAAACTTGAGTATACCGCATGGTTCTTTGCTCCTCCTCAGGTCGTCGGCACATTTATACAAGCAGTCTGTCGGTGGTTGGGTGCGACATATGCCAATGGATGGCTTATCATGGTGGGAGCGAGTAGAACGTCGCCGGTGCCTGGAAGCGGGATGAGGCGTAGACACGAACACCCGCACACTTTACCCAGGTTCGGGGCTCTCCTAGGAGATAACACCCCTAGTCCTGCTCTGCGGGGTCTCCGCATGATCACTAAGGCAATAGTGAGTACAATGGTGCTCCTCGAGCTGTATGCTTGAGGTAGGAGAAGGCAAGGCTAGCTCTCTCCTTTCTCTATGGGTCAGTCTAGTTCTAACAGGTTGGGAACCCCTTGCATGGGTGCCCTGGGGGGTTTATATAGGCCTACCCCCCAGGGGTACAATAGTAATCCGGACAGGTGTAGGTCCCGGCTGTCAGTCTCTCTGGTTGCCGGCTTCTCCGCCGACTGCTGGGGCCTGCCGCCTGGCGGGCCCCGCCGACTGGTCTGGTACGGGGCCGACAGGCCGCCCCCGCCGCTCACGGGTCTTGTCGGCTGCTGATCACGGTAGCTGCGATGCTAATGACGTAGGCTCAGTCAGGGGAGCGTGGCTACAACCCCGCCGCCTGGCGGGCGATTACTTTAGCCACTCTGCGTCTCGTCTGGTTAATGGCGCGTGGGTCTCGAGGAAGGGACGGGCCGACTGCTGCGGGCCGGCCTCCCTCGGATCCGACTGGTGGGGCTCTAGCCGTCTTCTGGGCTCTCGCTGATCGGTGGGACCCATCGTCCTTGGGCCGTACCGACAGGCCGTCGTGGGAGCAGGGCTCCGCCTACTTGTGGTGATGTCAGGGGTGGAGTGGCAATGGTGCCGCGCCGGGCAGAGATCTCCGCCGGTACGGTGCACTGTGGCCACGCCCACCCCTGGATTTTGGGAGGGATGGGCTATACTGTAGCCACTCCCTGTCTTGTCTTTCTTGAGGAGGGCGCAGGCTTCGTGGGCGCCATGGGCCGACAACTAGGGGCTGGCTTCTCTGGAAGCCGCCCACTAGGGGCTGGCTTCTCCTCGCCTACTCCTCCAGCCGGCCACCAGAAGGCGGCACTTCGTCTCGGTGCCTTGAGGGGCGCTGTCAGCCCCGATGTCTTGAGGGGTTCTGGGTCTCGGGTTAGCCTACCTGTGGCCCATTACTCTGATAGTAGTCCCCGAAGCTGGTGAGGCGCCGCGGCTGAGCAGCCGGGGAGCCTCAGGAGTTTCTTTCTCCAAGTGCTTAAGGTGGAGTTTCGTCCGACTTTCGCCGGGCCGACTTGCTGGAGTCGGCCTCGTCTAGCCGGACTTATCTAAACTTCGAACGCGTCGGCGGGAACCAAGTGGCGTGCTAGCTAAGCCTCTAGCCGCCGCCCGTTGCGGGCATGTCACGTGGCGGCAAGCGTCCGGGCCAGTCTGCCAACCCACGCTTGCGATGGGACACGCCTGCCGGCGGGGCCCGTCACTACCAGGCCTGGGCACGCGAGCGGATCCGCTGCGGCCGAGGTGGGCGGTTGAGTTTCCCGCGGAGTTACTGCGCGCAGTAACTCGCGTGATAAACGTGGGGGCATGGGGTCGTGGGTGCAGTAAATCCCACGATCGCCCCCTCAGCTTCGCAGCCCGTAGGCCTATAAGTAGGGGGAGGAGGGAGAGCGGCGGAGCACGCGGGTCCCTCCTCCCCATTCTTTCCTCCTCCTTCTTCCTCTTGCCGTAGCGCCTCCAAGCCACGCTGAGCGCTGCGGTGGTTCGTCTCCGATGAGCTCATCCTCCAATCCCACACCCCCATGGCGCGCTCCGGAGCATGGGACGGCTCCGAAGTTCATGACGACCACATCGACTTCCTCCACCAGACGCGGTGGCTGCCCGGCAAAGATTACGTGAAGATCTGCCTCGTGCCGAAGAGGGAGGTCTCGCCGGCGCCGGAGGACGGCGAGCGGGTCGTCTTCCACTCGCACTGCCTGCGCGGCCTCGGCCTGCCGGCGAGCAGCTTCTTCTGGTGCTTCCTTGAGTTCTATGGCCTTTAGCCGCACCACCTCACCCCGAACACGGTGGTGCTGCTGTCCGCCTTTGTCACCTTGTGCGAAGGCTTCCTCGGCGTCCTCCCCACCGTCGAGCTTTGGGGGGAGTTCTTCTACATCAAGCTCGGCACCCTCGTCGCGGGCGTGCCGGCTCAATGCGGCGTGTTCATCACGGTGCGGAGGCCGGCCGCCAAAAATCCGTTCCCTCTCATCCCGCTGATCGAGTCGGCGAAGATGTGGTAGCGGTCGTACTTCTACGTGAAGAGTGTCTTCCCGGAGGGCGACTGGGTCAACTTGCCGGCTTACGAAGCCGGCCCGCCGGCTGGGAGGCGGCCCAACTGGTCGTACCAGGCCAAGACGCTGTCGCCTTCTGGAGCCGCCACCATCGCGCGGCTCCGAGTGCTGACACAGTCGGAGGGCCTGACCGGGCCCGACTTGCTACTCCGCCTTCGTGGCGCGCCGGGTGCTCCCGCTCCGGAGCCGTCCTCACATGATCTGCCAGATGTGCGGGCATCGGGACCCAAGCCGGCTGTGCACCAAGGAGATGCCTCACGCAGAGATAGTTCACATGGTGAACTATCTTGCGAACTGCGAGCTCACGGAGGAGTGGCGGTTTGGCAAGGAGCCGTATTCACGCGCCGACCCCCCGCCTATGGTAAGTCATCTTTCTTTTTCTCTATCCTTTTTGTTGCCGAGTTCGGCCTGTCCAACCTGACCAATCGGCCTTTGAACAGAGCCCCCTCCTCCAGCAGGCAGCCGACGCTGTGGGGCCGGAGCGCCAATTCCTCCCTGACCAAGCAGAGAGCGACGTCGACGACCCCGACTTGGGGGCGGCGGCCTTGGAGGACGACGCCAAGGGAGGAGGCGGCAAAGCAGGCAGCTCGAGGCTCGGAGCCAGCCTCGAGGACTGGCCCGATGATGATGCGGGGGAAGTCGCCCCACGCCACCAGCCAGGGTCCGGCCAGCCGGGCGCGAGCTCGTCTGCCGCCCCGGACGCCCAAGGTGGTGCGAAGAAATGCAGGGCCGCGCCGAGCTTGTTCGGCAGCTGGCCGAAGAAGCCCAAGGGCTCGGCCGTGGCGACCAAATGGGATGAAGCGGCAGCGAAGGCCATCCGCTTCCGCAAGGCGGTGAAGGAGCCGCAGCTGGTTTCTACGTAAGTACCGCCTTCCTCTCGCGCCTTCATTTTTTCCTTGTTGATTCTGTCTGAGTTTCTTTGTTTTGTTTCCTTCGATCTAGGGCTCCGCTCTCTCTCAATAAGTCGGCCGCCGCCTCCATCGTGGGGTCGGCGGAGACTTCCACCACCACCCGGCGGATCGATCCGGCCGCAGATCTCCGGGAGGCAAGGGAGCGGAACGCGCAGGAAGCGCGCGAGGAGCAGTAAGCCGCCCGCCTGGAGAAGGTGGAAGCAGAGAAGGCGGAGGCCATCGCCTTGAAGAAACTGGCGGAGGCTGAGGCAGCCAACACAGGGAAGAAGCAGGTCGAGGAGGCCGCGAACCGCCAGTCGGCGATATTCATCACTCCCCTGAACTCTGCGCCGCCGCCTCCGGAGTTCGTGGCGCAGACTGGGGAAGCCGGCGACGAGCACCCGGTCATGGAGAGGGACGGCGGCGACGTCGCCATGCCGGACGTGATCGTGCCTCCACCGCCGCCGTCCGGGAGCGCGCAAGGTGAGCAGCCGGCGGACCCGCCGGTGCCGCCAGCTGGGAACGAGATGGCGACGGGCCCGACTCTTGAGGTCGGCACACTGACGCGCCGCCGACTTGCAAAGGCGGCCTCGGCGCCGCGCCCGCTGGAGATCGGCGCCGCGAGCTACTCGATCCCGGACACCGAGGCGACCAGCGCCGCACCCACTGGGTGGGTCCGGGGAGGCGGGACGGGCCCTCTGAAGAAGGCTATACTGGATGTTCAAGCCAAACTCCGCGCCGAGGCTGACGCCATCAAGCACTGTAACAAGACGTTCCTGGCATCGCGAGAGGCCATCCGGGTACCGCTTCTTGCTTCTTCGTTTTGAATTCTTGTATTTGCTTCGTGGGGGCGCATCAGCGCACCCACTGGGTGTAGTCCCCGAGTTTCAGGCCGGCTGCTGAGCAGGCGGCTCGGAAGTTTAATTAGGAGGCTCTGAGTGCTGATATCCTTGCTGCAGGATTATCATAACCTTCGTGCTGCCGCCTTCAACTCCAAGGTCCAGGAGCTGGATCAACGCGCTGCCGACTTGTCGGAGAGCCGAAGTAGGTCCTCTTCTTTCTCTGTGGGGGCGCGCTGGCGCACCCGCGGGCTGTACTCCCCGAGATTCGGGCCGACTGCTGAGCAGTCGGGCCGGATCTCCCCGGAAACTGTTCCTCTTTCTGTTGATTTTGATGACTCCTTTCCCTTCTTTGTTTCTTGCGCAGAGGCCAATGCCGTCTTGCAGCAGCAGCTGGGCGAAGCCAACACCGCGCTGCGCGCTAAGGAGGAGGAGTGCGGCAAGCTAGCTGAAGAGCGTGACCGGCTTGTCGCGCAACTGGTGGAAAAGGCGGAGCTTCTCAAGCAGGCCCAGAAGGAGGCGGAGGACAAGGAGACCGGGCTCCTTGCTGAGTTCGCGGCCGAACGCTCCGCCTGGACCGACAGCGAGGCGATGCTGACTTCCGGCTTTCACGAGATTGAAGACATAGTCGATGGTGAGCTTTCGTCCTTTTCCTTCTTTGAGCTGTCGGCTGCTGGTTGAGCCGGCCTCTTGTCTCTAACTTTGGCTCTTTGCTTTCTGTCTTGGCAGACTTCTTCACCGGCCACTCGGATGCCGCCAATCAGGCCATTGAGGCTGATCGCGAAGGACGGAGGGCGGAAGGCGCGCAGATCACCGTCGACGCCCCCGAACCCTTAGCGAGCAGCTCCTGAGCATCGAGGCCCGTCTTCGGCCGGCTCACCGGATGCTGCGCCGACTTCAGCGTGTGGGCGCCCAGGCAATCACCGCCCTGTGGCCGGACATGCCGGCACCGCGCACTCCCAGTCGGACTGCCGACTGGCTGGAGGTGGCGGCTGGCCGTCTTGAGGCCTGGAAGGGCTCCTCGGCCCAGGCTGGAGCGCGCCGGGCTTTGGAATTTGTCAAGGCGTGGTACCCTGGGCTAAGTCTAGCCTAGCTGGCCACGTTCCGGCTGGAGGCTCAGCAAGAGTTGGCGGTCGTGGAAGATGACCTCGCCAAGCGCGCAACGGCAATCGCCGAGTACAGCGACACCAGCGTCTTCGTCCCGGAGCGGGTTGAGAACGGCGCCGAGGGGCCACCAGAATTGTTTGGGCTGAACCCGGAGGACGGCGAGGACTCGGCCGAGGTGATCGGCCCCAGCGGTGAGGAAGAAGGCGAGGAGGTGGAGGAAGGCGAAGAGGACGCGCCAGAGGTCGGAGTAGATAGCCAGCCTCAGCTCGACCGCGCCTCCAGCAACGAGCCGCGCCCAAGCGAGCCGGCTTCCACTGGAGGCAATCAAGCAAAGACTGACCAGCCGGCCGCTCCACCAACCGGCACCACCGACTCCTCCGACCCACTGAACCCGTCCGCCGCCCTCTAGGCCGCTAGTTTATATTTTGCTTTACCTGCCTATCAGTCTCGACGAACTTGTTAATTTTGCACAATTCCACCCGCGGGGTGTATCTCAAACTTCCGTTCAATATTGGCCAAGGGCCTTTTGCTATGTAAAATATTTTTCCGAGTTCTATCCTTCCTTGCTTTCTGCTCTTTTGGCTTTTCCCTTTGCCGCCCTCCCTTAGTTGCCGTCTTGTTAGCCAAACAACCGCTCTGTGGACTGTGGCTGGTCAAGTACTTAGCTACTTTCGGGAAGGCAAGTACTTAGCTGTTTTGGAGTCTTTTAGCAAGTTAAGTAGAAGCCGGCCGTAGGGGCGAGAAGCCGGCTTGAACTATGCACATGCTTTGGGTCCTTAGCCATTTTTCATCTGGGCACCCTTTCTGCCTTACTCCTGCCCACCAGACAGTCGCTCTGCGAGCTACGGCTTTGGTAGGAGACGGCTTAGGTGCCAACACATTACTTGTCCGGCTGCAGGAAGCAGGCGGCAAGTCCCCGGGCCGACTAGTCGGACCCGGTGCCAAGCGGCATAAAGAAAATGACACATTCATAGGCATAATTCGTATCATATAGATAAAAGAGGGCAGTCCCCGAGCTCTTCTCGGGGGACCCGGAGTCTTCGTACTTTAATACAAAAGGTACCGTGGTACATACTGCATCAACCGTAAAATCTTCGGAGGAGATTTGCATTCCATGGCCGCTCCGTCTCCTTGCCTGAGTCGTCCCTCTTGCGCGCACGAGGCTTCTGAGCGTCGATCAGGTAGTAGGAGTCGTTGCCCAACACTTTGCTGATGATGAAGGGGCCTTCCCAAGGGGCTGAGAGCTTGTGCTGGCCGGCTGTTCGCTGGATCAGCCAGAGCACAAGGTCTCCCTCTTGGAAAGATCTCGGCTTGACCTTCCGGTTGTAGTATCGGCGCAGGCTTTGCTGGTAGATGTTGGACCGGCTGAGTGCCAACAGCCGGCCCTCTTCCAGCAGATCGACGCCGTCTTGACGTGCTTCTTCTGCCTCCTCTTCGGTGTACATGGTGACTCGAGGGGAGTCGAATTCTATGTCCGTTGGGATGACGGCTTCGGCACCGTAGACGAAGAAGAAGGGCGTGAAGCCGGTTGACTTGTTTGGAGTTGTGCGCAGGCTCCAGAGGATGGCCGGCAGCTCATCGAGCCAACAGCCGGCCAAGCGCTCCAGAGGCTTGACCAGTCGGGGCTTGATGTCGGACAAGATGAGGCCGTTCGCTCGCCCTACTTGGCTGTTTGATTGCGGATGGGCAACGGACGCTAAGTCTAGTCGGATGCCCCGCGTCGCGCAGAAACGGGCCAAGGCACCTTTGGCAAAGTTTGTGCCATTGTCGGTGATGATGCTGTGTGGTATGCCATACCGGATGGTGATGTCGGAGATGAAGGTCACAACAGTCGGACCATTCAGCTTCTTGATTGGTTTTGCTTCTATCCACTTGGTGAATTTGTCCACCGCGACAAGCAGATGAGTCATGCCACCTCGCGCTGTTTTGAATGGTCCCACCATGTCCAGGCCCCAGACAGCAAAGGGCCAGGCAATGGGGATAGTCTTGAGTGCAGAAGCCGGCTGATGTGGCTTGGAGCGGAACTTCTGGCACCCTTTGTATTTCTGGACCAAGTCTTTGGTGTCTTCTAAGGCAGTCGGCTAGAAAAAACCGTGGCGAAAAGCTTTGGCCACTAGTGCTCCTGAAGCTGCGTGGTGACCACACTCGCCTTGATGGATATCTTTGAGGATTGCTTGGCCTTGCTCCAGCTCTACGCAGCGCTGGTAGACACCAGTGACACTGCGCCACACAAGCTCTCTGTTGACTATAGTGTATGCTGCCGCCCGGCGTTGCACTTGCCGGGCCGAGATCTCATCAGTCGGCAGCTCTTTGTTTACCAGGAAGTTGAGGATGGGCTGGGCCCATGAAGGTGCTGCAATTTCTTCTTCTGCCAGGGCTGCAACTTGCACGAGGGCGGTTGGGCCGGGAGGCGGCGGGTTGGAGTCGGCTGCCGCTTGCTGGGTCGATGAAGTCCTCGGGCCGACTGCTGCAGTCCTCGAGCCGGGCTCTGAAGTCCCCGGGCCGGGTGCGACTTCCTCGGCACCCGGGCTACCTGCCGGAATTCCCGTGCTGACTGCTGGAGCTCTCAAGTCAGATCCGACTGCTTCAGGGGGGCCGGCACGAAGATGGAATCCGACTCTGGCGATGGCTTGACATACGACTTGAGGAGGCGTTGTAGGGCGATGCCGGTTGGTATTGCTTGACGGGTGGAGCCGATTCGTGCCAAGGCATCTGCTTGCTCATTGGCATTCCTTGGTACATGGAGAAACTCGCACCCTTCAAAGTATCCACTGAGTTGCTGTACGAGGAAGCGGTAGCTCGCCATGTTTGCATCTTTGGCGTCCCAGTCGCCCGATGACTGCTGGACCACCAAGTCAGAGTCACCATAGCACAGGATCCGGCGAATGCCGAGTTCCTTGGCAAGCCAGAGCCCGTGAATGAGTGCCTCGTATTCAGTGACGTTGTTGGAGGCGGCAAAGTGGAATTGCAGCACATATCTGAGCTTGTCGCCTTTGGGAGAGGTGAGGACGACGCCGGCTCCCAAACCGGTACGCATCTTGGAACCATCAAAGTGCATCCTCCAATGGGTGGAGTCCGGCGCTGGTGGCAGGTACTGGGTCTCAGCCCAGTCGACGAGGAAGTCGGCCAGTGCTTGCGACTTGATGGCGGTGCGAGGCTGGTAGTAGATGGTGTAGGGGGCCAAATCTATGGCCCATTTGGCCACTCGGCCTGAAGCATCTCGGCTTCCAATGATCTCGGCTAGTGGAGCTGTGCAGACAACAGTGATCGGATGCTCTTGAAAATACGGCTTCAATTTCTTGGCGGCGAAGTGGACGCCGTAGCACATCTTCTTATAGTGGGCGTAGTTTTGCTTGGAGGCTGACAGTACTTCACTCAGGTAATACACCGGTCTCTGGACTGGTAGTGCCTTGCCTTCCTCCTTGCGTTCTACCACTATGACTATGCTGACCACTCGGCTGGTGGCGGCGATGTAGAGGAGCATGGCTCCTTAGGAGTCGGAGCCGCCAGGACAGGTGGAGTAGTCAACATCTTCTTGAGTTGGAGAAAAGCTCCGTCCGCCTTGTCGTTCCACTCAAAAAAGGTGGTCTTCTTCATGAACTGGAACAGGGGAAGAGCCTTCTTGCCCAGCCGACTGATGAAGCGGATGATGGATGCCAAGTAGCCGGTGAACTTTTGCACGTCGAGAAGTCGGGTGGGCACTTCCATCCTCTCGATGGCCATGATCTTCACAGGGTTGCACTCTATGCCGCGCTCTGAGACCAGGAAGCCAAGAAGCTGGCCGGCTGGTACTCCAAAGACGCATTTCTCCAGGTTGAGCTTGATTTGAAATCGGCGCAAGTTCTCAAAGGTCTCCTTGAGGTCTTCCAGCAGCGTTCCACGCTTCTCCATCTTCACCACAACATCGTCCACATAAACGTGGGCGTTCCTGCCGAGTTGTTTGAGGAGGCACTTCTGCATGCAACGTTGAAATGTGGCACCGACATTCCTCAAGCCGAACGTCATGGTCAAGTAGCAGAAGGCTCCAAATGGTGTGATGAAGGCAGTCTTCAGCCTGTCGGCCGGGTTCAGCTTGATCTGGTGATACCCTGAGTATGCGTCCAAAAAACTCAACAGCTCGCATCCGGCTGTGGAGTCTATTACTTGGTCAATTCTTGGCAAAGCAAATGGGTCCTTGGGGCAGGCTTTGTTGAGGCTGGTGTAATCAATACACATGCGCCACTGCTTGTTTTTCTTCAGCACAAGGACTGGGTTGGCCAGCCATTCGGGAAAGAACACTTCCATGATGAAGCCGGCTGCCAGCAGTCGGGCTATCTCTTCTCCAATGACTCTTCGCTTCTCTTCTGACAGGCGGCGCAAGGGCTGCCTGACTGGCTTGGCATCGGACCGGACATGTAACTTGTGCTCGGCGAAATCCGTCGGAACACCCGGCATGTCTTTAGGTGACCATGCAAAGATGTCCCGATTCTCACAGAGGAAATCGACGAGCTCGCCTTCGTATTTGCTGTCAAGGTTTGCACCTATGACAGCGTACCTCTCCAGGTGTTCCGGGTCCAAGGGTATCTTCTTTGTCTCTTTCGCCGGCTTGAACGAGCCCTCGGCTTCCGACTCCTTGGGGTTGGGTGACATTTCCGGCTGCTTGCCTGCCATCGCCACAACTCGGTCAAGGAGCCGCTTCTCGGCCGCGATTACAAGGGACTCGGCGAGCCGGCTGCTATCTGCTGCACAAGCGGACGACTTCTTGTAATCCCCTGCTATGGTCAGAATTCCCTTGGAACTCAACATCTTCATCTTGAGGTAAGCATAGTGGGGGACCGCCATGAACTTGGCCAGAGCAGGCCGGCCAAGTAGTGAATGGTATGGGCTCTCAAGGTCCACCACCTCAAACCAGACTGGCTCTCGGCGGAAGTGATCTTTGTCTCCAAAGAGGACGTCCATCTGGATCTTCCCGACTGGTGAGCAGGAAAGGCCAGGAACTATGCCATGGAATACGGTCCGGCTGGGCTGAAGCTGCCTTTGTTTGATTCCTAACTTCTCCATGGTATCCTTGTACAGGATGTTGATGCTGCTGCCGCCATCTATCAGAACTCGAGAAATGCGAGCAGCTTGCCTATCTGTGGCAAAGGTGGCATCCAGAACCAGGGCGTAAGAGCCGGGATTGGGCATTACTTCCGGGTGGTCGGCTCTGCTCCAGCTGATGGGCTTCTCAGATCAGTGCATGAACTCGGGGGTCTCTGATGCCACCGCATTCACTTCTTGCTGTCGATGCCATCTGCTGTGCTTGTCGTCGGCCACGCTGTGAACACGACATAAGCTCCGTGTTCTTCAGGATACTCGTCTTGTATGGCTCTGACTGGTCGAACCGCTGGCTGCTGGGGGGGAGGAGGAGGCGGCTGCGCAGCAGGCGGAGGAGGCAGAAGGCCGTCACCCTTGGCGATCCTGGTGAGCCAATGGCACTTCCGAGTGGTGTGGTTGGATGGCTTCGCGCCACTGTGGAACTTGCAGGGTGCGTCAAGAGTCTGCTCATACGAGAAAGCAGGCAGCCAATTGGGCTTGCCGCCCTTCTTGCGCTTGGATGGAGGCTGCCCTTCTGGCTGCTCGTCTTCGACTGTCGCCACCTGCCGGCTTGTGGAAGCCGGCTGCATGGCCTTGCGCTTGTTGTCGCTTGGTTGTTGGCGCCGACTGGTGTCGCCAGCCGGGGTCCGAGGAGCTTGAGGGGCCACTTTTCCAGATACATCAACTTGGATCTCGGCCTTCATGGAGGATTCGGCCGTGGCATATTTATCTGCTATGATCAGTAGCTCGTCGAGGGTCGCCGGCTCATCGCAGAGAAGTCAGTGCTTGAGTAGGGTGCCCTCTCGGCACCCGGCGGTGAAGTACTCGATGGCCTGCACCTCGTGCACGCCTTCGCAAGAGTTGCGGAGCTCGGCCCAGCGCGTGAGGTAGTCACGAGTCGACTCGTTGGGGCCTTGCACGCACAAGGATAGCTAGCGAGGTTTGGGCGGCCGCTTGTATGTGCTGGTGAAGTTGCGGATGAAGGCTTCGGTGAAGTCAACCCGGCTGTTGATGCTGCGTGGCTTCAGGCTGTTCAGCCATGTCCGGGCCGTGCCCTGGAGCATGAGCGGAATGTACTTCACAGCAACACGCTTGTTGCCATTCGCGATGCTGACGGCTATGGAGTAATCGACCAGCCAGTCCTTTGGCTTCACAGAGCCGGTGTATTTGGGCGTATCTCTCGGGAGCGTGAACCCTTTGGGGAAGGGATCATCTCGAATGTGGGGGCCGAAACAAGGCGGACCCAGCTCGTCTTCTTCTTCTAGCACCAGGGATCGGTGGAGACGATCGATTCGGTGGCGGGCATCGTTTTCTCCGACTCCTTCTCGGCGGCCAAGGCGGTCGCCGAGTGTCGGGTGATCAACAGGTGGCGGGGAGACGCGCCTTTCCCTGCGAGGGGGAGGAGGCAGACAGTCATCCCGTCGTTCCACTGCTCTCGGGCGGCCATCTTGGTCGCGCTCGATGGTGATGCGAGTCCGGCTGCGGCCGGCAGCCGGCTCCTTGTCTCTTCTTCCGCGGACGCCACCAGTCCGCGTCCGGGATGTTGCGCCTTGATCTCGGCGGGGAGGCAGATCGTCATTTTGCCGGTTGGGCGCCTCGGTGCGGCAGCCGGCCTCGTGCTGCTCAGCAGCCGCGTCGAGGAGTCGCTGGACACGCTCCGCCATCTGGCGACGCTCTTCGCCCTCGAACTTGTCCAGCTCTTTAGCTGCCGCCTGGGCAGCTTAGATATTTTCCGCGGGCGTGGCATGGACGGGGCGATCTGCCCCGAACAGGCTGGCGATGGCCACGCCGCGTTGCCGGACCGTGCCTATACGGCTAGGCCCACCAGGAGCCGGCGTGCCACCCACAACGCGGTCCATCTCGCGCTGGTAGGCCTCCGATAGGCGTCTCATCTTGGCCAGCTTCTTGGCGCTCTCGACGAGCTGGACGCGGCGTGCTTCCAGCATCTCGGCGTCGGCGTCTTATGGGATGGGCGCCATCAGGTCTTGCAGTGCCGCATCGAGTGGGTCATGAGCACCTCCGCCGGAGTGCTCGCTGTGGCCGATGACAAGCACCTCCGTGACGGCGCTTCCGCCGCTCTCCGCGCGCGGAAGCGGCTCGTCGTAGACCACCACGTTGGTGGGGAACGCGTCAAGCGACGCAGTGTCGGAATCGACAAGCATTGGGTCGATGGAGCCAACAGACTCCAGGTCTACAGCAGGCTCGCCGGCGACGTGGAGCTGATCGAGGAGGCTGATGAGGCGGCTCTCAGGGCCATCAGTGCCCGCGTCAGACGTAGGCTCGTCAGAGAGGCGAACCTCGCCAATAAGATCGGCGAGGCAGCTCTCCGCGCAGGCGACCTCCGCGCCATGCAGCGCGCCGGCGCAGACTCCGTCTGGCGTGCCGGGCTGGCTGCGCTCGCCAGGAAGGAACAAAGTTCCCGTCCAAAACAGGTCTCCGGGAGACGGTGCACCTCGCCCCACGGTGGGCGCCAAATGTCGGGGGTTGGGTGCGACATATGCCAATGGATGGCTTATCATGGTGGGAGCGAGTAGAACGTCGCCGGTGGCTGGAAGCGGGATGAGGCGTAGACACGAACGCCGGCGCACTTTACCCAGGTTCGGGGCTCTCCTAGGAGATAACACCCCTAGTCCTGCTCTGCGGGGTCTCCGCATGATCACTAAGGCAATAGTGAGTACAATGGTGCTCCTCGAGCTATATGCTAGAGGTAGGAGAAGGCAAGGCTAGCTCTCTCCTTTCTCTATGGGTCGGTCTAGTTCTAACAGGTTGGGAACCCCTTGCATGGGTGCCCTGGGGGGTTTACATAGGCCTACCCCCCAGGGGTACAATAGTAATCAGGCCGGGTGTAGGACCCGGCTGTCAGTCTCTCTGGTTACCGGCTTCTCCGCCGACTGCTGGGGCCCGCCGCCTAACGGGCCCCGCCGACTGGTCTGGTACGGGGCCGATAGGCTGCCCCCGCTGCTCACGGGTCTTGTCGGCTGCTGATCACTGTAGCCACGATGCCAATGACGCAAGCTCGGTAACGGGAGCGTGGCTACAGCCCCGCCGCCTGGCGGGTGATTACTGTAGCCACTCTACGTCTTGGCTGGTTAATGGCGCGTGGGTCCCGAGCAAGGGGCGGGCCGACTGCTGGGGGCCGGCCTTCCTCAGATCCGACTGGTGGGGCTCTAGCCGTCTTCTGGGCTCTCGCTGATCGGTGGGGCCCATCGTCCTTGGGCCGTACCGATAGGCCGTCGTGGGAGCAGGGCTCCGCCTGCTTGTGGTGATGTCAGGGGTGGAGTGGCAACAGTGCCGCGTCGGGCAGAGATCTCCGCCGGTACAGTGCACTGTGGCCACGCCCACCCCTAGATTTTGGGAGGGATGGGCTATACTGTAGCCACTCCCTGTCTTGTCTTTCTTGATGAAGGCGCAGGCTTCGTGGGCGCCACGGACCGACTGCTAGGGGCTGGCTTCTCTGGAAGCCGCCCACTAGGGGCTGGCTTCTCATCGGCTACTCCTGCAGCCGGCCACCAGAAGGCGGCACTTCGTCTCGGTGCCTTGAGGGGCGCTGTCAGCCCCGATGTCTTGAGAGGTTCCGAGTCTCGGGTTAGCCTACTCGTGGCCCATTACTCCGACACAGTCAAATCACAAGGCCCCGCCTTCCAGCAGTAATGAGCCGTCAAATCACAAAGGCCCTCGCCTCTCTTCAACCCGACCAAGCTAGACTGCCTCGCCCTCTAGCCTTTTAAAAAATGTACACTTTTGTAGCGTAGTAGTATCTATGGATTGCGCCATGGAGAAAAACTAACAAGATGAAATTAAAGAAAAAAGGTGGTACATATAGAGAGCGCTCGTCGCCAAATTATGCATATAGTACTATTAAAAAAGCTAGTACGTGCTTAAATGGGGTGCTAAATTATATTAAAGAAATTAGCATACCTATTTAATTCTTGGGTTCTTATTATTTATGCCACTAGTTGTGTATCATTACTCAGTTTTGCTATTAGAAGTTACAACTACTCAAAAATGCCATCGATCCATGAGATGCCTGCTCAAAAATGCAATTAGATATCTCAAAAATGACATCATTAAGTTAGATGTTTGCTCAAAAATGCCATTAGCCATTGTTATTTTCACGTCAAACCCGTTGACCATGTTATATGACAAAAATAAGCCGATTCTCACAATGATAAGTGTGGCCCCGCTTGTCAGGACTAACCAAGCAAATAATTTTAAAGGAAAATAAGAACGATGTTGCGATCAAGTAGGCCCCACACTTTATTTTACTGTAGTGAGATAGAGGGAGAGCTGGCATGTTGGTCCATCGGTATTTATGTCATTATAAAATGGCCAAAGAGATTTGAGTCACAATAATGGTGTCCAGCACAAAGAACCCCTCAAATAAAACTGAGCACCCTGAAATTCTTTGACAACCAAACTGCTGGCTATATGATGTTGGCCATATATATTGTACGCATATAATGTGAAGAAACGAGTGGTAGTACTATACCAACTAAAAGATGAACTGTAAGAAATACTAGTATGTAGATACTGAAGAGTTAAAGTAACAAGAAGAAACATAACATAGTTCTGCTGGGGGCTCAGCACAACACACCCCTCAAATAAAACTAAGCACACCTGAAATTAAACTAAGCAACTAATCCGGTAGACACTGCATTAGAACCACAATGAGCGACGACACTGCCACCTTACCCGGATTCCTCGTCCACGTGCTCAACTTCGTCCTTGTCCCTCTTCCTCTTGGGCGAGACTTCTTTGCTTGAACCGCACACTTGGCTCTTGCTCTTCATCCAACCCTTGTAGATGTTGAAACAAAGGTAGCCATCCATTGCAGCGTAGTGGATGTGGTCTCTATCTAGTACATTTCACTCCCATGCATGATGAAAGTTGAACGGAGGTTTCTTCAGTGTACCGTACGAAGGATGAACCATGGCTCCTGCCAGGGTCAGCATTGAAGGCTGATCACGGGAGGGCGCCAGCCGTTTCTTCTGGAGGTAAATGGGTTGCCTACAATGAGGCATATCCGACCCAGGATTTCCTTGTCGTTCCTAAAGTCTACAGTAACGAATTTGACTAGGCCGCTCTTGAGGAACTTCTTAAATTCCTCGCACTCAACGTCGGCATGGCATATGTGGTAGACCAAGCATAAGTCATGCACGCAAACCTGGATCACGGCGGGCTTCTTCTTCTCTGCCTCCTTTAGATTCTTCTAGCTTCCCAGGACTGTGGTGTACTCAACATCTAGCCCAGCGACCCACTCATCATTTGAGTTTTTGAAAATGCGTCTGAAGCGAGCAAGGCATCCTTCCACCGTTGTGGAAGAACGGGTGTAGATGATGTCGAACTCATTGCCGGTGATGGTTCTAACCTTGTACTCACCGCAAATCATGGAGATTTGGGACGCCATGGATTTGGGAGGAGGGTTAGGATTAGTGGAGCTCCCGTAATGTGAAAGGACGGGACGACTAGGAGCAAACTACCATAATGTTAAAGGACGTCCGGGGACAAGTACGAGCGAGAACTGCCAGCGGTTTTTGTAAAAATGCTGAGTGGGGCGTGCGAACGGCAGGGTAGTGGCTTGCCTGGTGGATAAATGGATTCATGCCCAGTACTATAGGGGCCCAATTAGATGTCATGTCTACTTGACGCCCAATTAAATGGCTTTCGATGTCATGTCAAGCGTTGGGAAAATTACAGGTGATACGAAGCTTCCGAGAGCCCTTGGATCTGAGATCGAACGGTTGCATGGCGTGATTCTAGACCTATGGGTGAATATCCTATCCTGGAGGGTTATTCTGCAAATTTTCAGCAACTTAGCGTGCGACCGTTCGATCTCAGATCCAAGGGCTTCCAGCAGCCCGTATCATGGTCGCGCCTACCACGACCGTCGCCTCGCTCGCACGGTCGCGCCCTTGGAGATTTAACACGATGCGTTAGGCTATCTGATGTTGGCATGTCATACATAGTCATCACTTAGTCACTCATACTACAACAAGGTTAGCTATAAGGTTGGCTATAAGAATATTTTTTGTTTACTTCTCTCTATCTCTTTCTTCGTAGTATTTAATGCATTTGCCAAGGAGTGACCTCTTCCAATGAAATGGTGCTTAGATGAGGTGCTATGGGCATTAAATGGCTTAACAACTCAAGTCCCGAAGGCACAGGTGCTTAGTTTTTTGTTGCTAAGTTTGCTTCATCTAGGTACATGCGCTTAGCACCGTTTCTTCCTGGGGTCACCAAACTAGTCTCTCTCTTCTTAATTAACTTGCCACATCAGACTTTATGCCTATGTGGTAGGCTTAGCACCTGGTGGATCAAGTACAATAGTGGGCTATAAGCCCGCTTTAGAGCATCTCCAATAGCTTGTCTATATGGATGTCTATACTCGTTTTCCATGACGTGAGCCCAAAACAAGCGTCCAACAGCTTGTCTATATGGTCGTCCAAATATACACATCCTCTAAATCAAACTCGACAATGTCCACGCCTGGACAATGTGAAGGTGTCATCTAAACTCAGCTGCAGTCATGATTTCTTCCTCTCCCCAGCGATGGCCCACCTGTCATGGTCCCTGTATATAGACGTTCTGATGCAAAACTAGATGTGTATATGAGGGAATCTTTTTAGACCATTGTCTATATGAATATATAGACATCCAAACATACACATGCTATTGGACATGCTCTCACATGGCATTTTTGCATATGTGGGGGAAAGAGGCAAGGAAAAAGTGGAGGAGTGGGCTCTCAAGCAAGAGCCAGCCTCTACATGGTGGAGCATCGGGAGAGGCACCTATATGGAGGTAGTCAGGAATCGGGAGACTCACGCCGGTCGTAGCGCCACAGTTAAAATGATAATGGCAAGTCAAATCACCGGGCCCCACCTATCCAGCTGTAACTCGCTGTCAAATCACACAGCCCTACGTTTGCAGCAGCCTACTACTCCCTCATCTTCTCGCGTCTCTGTCGAACCGACTAGGCAGAACTGCCCCGCCTACCGCACAGGAACAGCCCCGCCCTCGACTTTTAAAAAGTACAGTATACTAATTTTGTATCCATGGATTATGCCATGGAGCAAAGCCTCAAGAAAACGGCGGTACACATTTACGGCGTACAGTATACAGCACGCCCGTCGCGTTCGTGTCGCACCCCGGACGGTCGGTCGGTCTGGCACGCCGCTCTCCAAATGGAACGCGCGTCATATTGCATTTGCACACACATGTGGGACCGCAATTGAGTACCGACCATAGGCACACTCCCCGGCCCCGCAAGTCGGGTGAGTTAATAGAAGAGAGAGACGAGCGATAGTACTAGAGAAGTGTTGTACATACGTTGGTGCCTTGACGATCCCTGCATGACACGGAAGATCAGTTCGTCCATGCATGTCACCAGACTCCAACAGGCATGCCTGGATTGGCTATCGTCTACATATCGTGCAGGCTGTGTTGTACAGGGCTGTAGTTCTGGTGAGAAATCTGAAAAAAGGTTTCTTGTCATCTCGCAAATTAGGTGTCATGTGCTTCGGATCACTGCGAGGGTTAAACAGCGACAACTGAGTTCCTCCAAGGTGCTAGTCATGGGGGCCACATGCACGTAGACTACTCGGTTGCCTTCTATGTCAAGCCGGCTATGTTAATTAGGGCATCTATCGATGGACCCCTTTTCTACAAGTTTATCTTTAATTTGAGCTTTGATCCTCATCTAGTTTGTCCGTCGGGATTCATGTTGTCTCCTTTGGGCAGTGAGGTTATGGTTTCTTGTCATGTTATAATCCGGTGCTTCAGATAAAAATGAGGACAACTGCGCCTCCGGGGCACATGCATGAAGACAATCATTGACGAGGTCAAGCCGGCTCCGGTAGACAAAAGAAAACTAGTAGTACTCCACTATATAGGTAGGAGCCTCCGCACTTGCTTGCTAGTGTTGCTCTCTTCACACTGTCTCATCCTCTCCAGATCTAAACACGGCAGCAGTGGCCACACACACTCTCTCTCTGCTCACCGCTGGTCATAGATCCAGCCGGATCCTCTCCGCCGGTGAGGGTGAGAAGGTGCAACGTTCATGTGGTCATCCTCGGCGACGGCTCTTACCCACTGCCGGCGCGTCTCGATCAACGTGCCTTGTCGTTCTCTCCCAAGCACCGTTGGCTAGGGAGGGCCTCCGACCCCTTCTTCCTCGTTGTCGTAGTGTGGGCAGATCCGGCCTCCCGCCGCCCACCTAGCGACATCCCAGCAACCCTCAGGTATAACTTCCTTCGAAACCGGCCTTGCTCTACTTCCCGAGCTCCTGACGTCGCTGCATTTGTAACTTTTACTATTTCTCAGGCCCCCTCGTAGATAGGATCAATCGGTTGTTCGAAAGCCACCTAAATTTTTACTGTTAAGAGGTGAAACTAGTTCATGCACTCGAATCTAGTACTACTTGGTTCAAACAAGAAAGAAAGGGGGTGGGAGGTGGGGGAAGATTTGTTACCTCAATCTAGGACTTGGTCGAAAGAGGAAATAATGGGGGCGAAAAGTAACAGAGACTGGCTATCCAACTGGTCTCTAGGTCTAATAGGGAAATAAAGGGAAACGCAGTACAAACTCAATACAAATCCGATCTATTGGTTGAAAAAGGAAAGAAAGTGGGGACTGGGGGACAAGTCAACAGAGTAAGTCCAGCACTAGATTTGCTAGCCTCACACAGTATAAGGTGGCTGTACCGAACAAAAATGGGACCAACCCAGATATCATGTTCTGATGTTTGTTGCCCCGAGCCACTCTTATGTAATGCCACTGGTAAAATGTAGCAGTCGCACTGCTAAAAGTAAGGACACGTTAAACCAATGTTGCTGGTAAAATGAAGCAATGGCACCATTAAAGTAATGTCGTATTTAACGGTTGTCATAGTTAATCCTAATGCCCACACTAATATCTAGCAATGCTGTTGCTTTAGAAATTGCTACTGTCCTTATAGGATTGCCATTCAGATAAGGAACATGCTTCTTTTCATTTGATGTATGTTTCATCACTTGTTTGTCACCCTCCTTTCCACCTTTTTTGTGCAAACAGAGATATACATTTCACGCTTGATCTCAGTTGAACTGGACAAATAATATCCAAATTATAGTTGAACATTCCAGGAGCTTCACAACCAACCTTGATGTTGCTCAATTTTATTGCAACTAATGAAGAACAAGCTCTGTGGGTTTCGTTTTCTGATGGAAATGGAACCGGGGCTGGAGCCCTTTTCTTAAAAAAATGAAGAAGAAGCTGCTAGCACATGGGACATTGCTTCATTTTAGGTGAACTGCACCAAAAGGTCCCAAGAATTGAATCATCCATGTTGGTGGCTAGTGTCATCCCTTCTACGATGCGTTGACTGCAGACATGGTTCCCATCACGAGGTATGTTCCTTTTTGATCTGACCGTTTGCCAAAGATCATGCATGTTGAGTCTGCTCTTGTGCTACTGTTTTGGCACTGCCATGATAAAGCAGTAATGTTATTATTTTGCACCTTAATCTAGTGGCACTATTAATTTGAGGCAATGTTTTGGCACCGCTAGTGGCACTAATTTTTTTTTATATATCGAAAGAGGGGGTTTCCTCCGATTTCATTAAAGAAATCCAACCATAGAGAACCATTATCCGACAACATCTCAGTGTAAACGAGCAGTTATGCAACTACTACTAGAACGGACTAAGTACTAGCAGGAGACAAGTTCGCCACATAAGCTAGGCAGGTAGGGGGACGCAGCACCAGCTCGACCAAGTTTGGATTACAACCCAAATGCTACCACAGAAACATCAGAGGGGAAGATAGGGACTTAAAGAGCCAGCTTCAACATCCCAGTCTAAGCACCCCCGGCCTCCATCCTTACGACGCACGGTACACCTCGTTTGCCACCTTCTCGACCCTAGTGCCACTGATAAAATGAAGTAATAATACAGTTAAAATAGAGCGAGTGTCCTCTCTATCATTTCATTTCCAATGTAGATAAAGAAAGTGCTTCTCTTTGTTAGTATGTGTTTCATCAACTAGTCCCATTGTTAATGTTTAAGCGTTTCTGCAAACTGGGGTGCTTAATTTTAGTTGATCTGCACAAAAATAGAGATTGGAATGTCTCAAGGCCCCTCCCTGTACTACCGCTATACACTGATGTTCATCACTGGCAGAAGGTGTGTCGGGGAAACTTTGGTCGATTTCCAGTATGAGGCGTACCGTATGAGGCGTCGCACGGCCCATCTCGCACTCGCAGTATGGCATACTATGATACTATCGCAATATTTTCTTCTATTTATTAGTGTATGTTTCATCAACTAGTGCCACTATAATTTAATCACGCCTTTTCATTATCTGTGCAAACAGGGTTATTCAGCTGCATTTTGGTGGAACTGCACAAATGTACGGATGGAACCGGCATATATGTAGAGTGCGAGGTGCCAAGTAAAAATTACCGACACCAACCCTGCTTCATCTAAGCATTGGCATCCACCACCATCAGTGGGATGTGTGACGCTCACTGTGGATGGATCTTTCTTGGCAGCAAATCCTCTAACCAAATACTAGTAGCTTAGACTTCAAAAAAAATACTAGTAGCTTATATTGGCAGTTTTCTAGGGGTCTACTCTTTTCTGAAAGAAGCACCAATCTATTTTTCTTTATTTGTACACAGTGTCACAACTTTGACCCAAAGGTCCAGAGCTATTTTAGGGTGATTGGCATAGTACTCGGAGACTGATTGTAAGCATGATTTTTATTAGCTGTCACACTGATTGTAAGCATGAGCAGATGGAAGATTAGGTTAGTGCGAAGCTTACCTTAAACCCTACCGACGTTGTTGAAATGAGGCGAGCGTCGAGGGAACCATGGAGAACGGCAGGGAAGCGACGTCGTGCCATCCGGCCTCCTCTTGCGGTGGGAGAACGAATACTCCTTTGGCTCCGGCTGGCTCTGCACCCTCACGAACGGCACACCGTACTCGATCGATTCTTTATCCTCTGGGTGCTCGACCTTCGACCTATACGCCCACCACCTCCGCCTGACTTTTGCCTCGGGCGAATCTATCTGCTCCATCACCCAGATTAGATACTCGATGAACTCGAAGGACTGCGACATGACTGCTGCCGATAGGTACATCGCCGCCCTCATCACCGCCATCTCGCTATTTCGCATACATTGCCACATGGCCCTCACCGTCCTTGAAATCTCCCACTCATCGTCAAACCAAGTAAGGATCTCCTTCAACCTGGCTAACTTTGCCTGGTCGCCGCCGGCGATCTGCCTGATTCACTGCTGCATCCTCTCCATAGATGTCCTTCTGAGTGGTCCAGTGCTAGCTTTGGAAGATGGGAGGAGAGACAATGGTCTTGCAATAGAGAAGAGGGAGAGGCAAGACGATGGTTTTGGAATGGGGATGATGGAGAGGAGAGGGGGTGGTTTTGAAATGGAGAAGAGGGAGAGGCGGGATGGTGGTTTGGAATGGAGATGATGGAGAGGAGAGGTTTCCCTGCCTTTCGGTCGCTGACAGGTGGGCCCCGCGCTTGGTGGGACCCATGTGTCAGTGTCTCAATGGCAGGATGGGCTACGTCAGGGGATCCTCGTCCGAGGAGAGAGGAGGTGGTATTGCAATGGAGAAGAGGGAGAGGCGAGACGGTGGTTTTGGAATGGAGATGATGGAGAGGAGAGGAGGTGGTTTTGCAATGGAGAAGAGGGAGAGGAGCGTGCGACAGCGATTTAGGATTGGACGAGAGGGCCGGCGCGCTGTGACTGGATCAAAATCAAAATCAATCTACCCTTCAATTAAGAAAGCGACCCCACATTAACTAGTCCCCCTTTTATTCTGGGTCATAATTGACCATGATTTTCACAAATAAAATATATGTTATACGTTGCAAAAATAGTATAATTTGAAAGTACATTCAGATACGAACCAAACGATACAATTTTTGGTGACATGCATTAACATTTTGCTTGTCAAATACAGTACATGGTCAAACTTTGACCAAAAATACGCAAAACAAAAAATACTTCCAAGACCAGCGCCGCTCCTCTCCTCTTAAACCACCGCTGCTCCTCTCCTATTCCAATCTAAATCCAACGCCGCTCCTCTCCTCTTCCATTTCAAAACCACCGCCCCTCCTCTCCTGTTCCAATCCAAAACCAGCATCGCTCCTCTCCCGTTCTAATCCAAAACCAGCGCTGCTCCTCTCCTCTTCCATTCAAAAACCACCACCGGCGAGTGAAGGTGTTGTGGAGAAGTAGATCGATGGAGGAGTACAACTGATACATGGGGATCGCAGACGGCGACCCTATGAAGCTAGCTAGGATGTTGGAGATACAGTCTTGGTTTGACAACAAGGACCAACTAGCGGCGACGGCGACATCCATGGCCAAATATCTGCAACAGAGCGAAAAGGCGGCGATACTCCCGAAGGGAGTCACACGGGAGTACATAGAGCTGCTCCTCTGGGCCATGGAGTAAACAGATTCACCAAATCCGATCGTGAGAGATCGGTGGTGGGAGTATCGATCCCAGATGGAGCAGCCACCAGAGATTGAAGGATCGAGCATCTACAGGGTGCCGTTTGTGAGGGTGTCGTGCCAGAGCGAGCCGGTGGAGTCTTCGTCGACCGAACCCAGCTGCAAGAGGAGAAAAGCAGTTGGCCCGACGACGCTTCCCCGCCGTCCTCTCCCTCGTCATTCACATCGTTTCACGGGGCGGCTGTCTGCCGCCGTGGAATAGGAGGGGACTGCCCCCCAAGCCCAATAGTCGGGCAGGTTGTGAATTGTCAGGAGGAGCTTAGGGTTGTCAATATTTGCAGGTTGTGAATTGTGTTTTGTGTTGTGTATTTTGAGAGTACTTTCAGATATGAATGTCTTTTGAATTTCAGATTTGCAGTATTGAGCATATGAAGTATTTTATGAATTCTAGAGATCTATTTTTAGCACTTAAAAAAGTGTAGTTTCATAGGAGTATAAAAGTGCAGACAATGTGATTCTTAGAGAAGAAACTGGAAGTTTCGGTTTCAGATAAGAAACTGCAAGTTCAGTTTCAGATAAGAAACTGCAACTTTCAAAGGCAGAGCATTTATATTAACACTGCCTTTTCAAACAGGGTTAACATCATGTTGGAAGTTTTATTCATGGTCGAAAATGGAACTACCAGCCAGTTAACATCATGCTGATCAACATTCATGCATAGCACATCTTCATATGATGCATAGTCAAAAAGATATGCTATTTTCAAAATGCTCACACAATGTCGAGTGTGCGAAAAACAGAGAAAACGAGGGACAAAGTTTTGGCAAGTGTTGGACGTGGTGTGCGTAGATGACAATGGGGGCCCACATGTCAATAATGGCAGAGGAAAAAAAATTGGAGATATTTTCCCTACATCTGGTGGAATCGAACCCGGGCGGAACAGCTGTTGGGTAGTGTCACTTGGCCACTGGGCTAGTTCAGTACTTTTGTGACAAATAAGGCACTGCCTTGGGTGGTCTGATCACCTCCTACACCTTTGTGCGCTCGCTGCGGCGCCACTGTCTACCATTGTGAACATGCTGAACAAACAAGAGGAATCTGGAGAGGACTATACGTGGAGAGCCGGACATTCGGGACCCACCAGGTCTATGGCCGTACACAAGCAAGTGCCTCATAAGAAAACTTCCTCCTAATGCTATACTGACGTTGGGGCCCACGGGTTTGTCAACATAGTTACATTTTTTAGGTGCTTCAGCGTAAGAGATAAATTCACAATGAAGCTGTGGAGCTGGCGGGTAGTATCATTTATTATCACTGGGCAGCAAGTATCCGCTGGGTTTCGGGCTGCCTTGTCTAGGCTTTCTTTTTTTAACATGCGCAGCCCAGGACATGCCGGTTTGTATTTTTTTGAGGGCCGTCATGTATCGACCGGCCTATGGACCTCCTATTCGAGGTTTTACTTTTCCTGAAACATCGGTATCCCAATTTATGTATTTTTTTTGAAGAAAACGCATAGGTCTGTTCTATTTTTCTATATAAGAATAGGAACGCCTGGTCCAACTTTTGTTTCCCTTCTAACTATATTATATATATTTAAATTATTTTATATGTTATTATATATTATTGTTATTGTCATCATATATTTAAAAGATACTTACATATGTAAGAAAACAATATCCCACATCTTATCAGCCCCTGTTTATTTTTTGATAACATTCCTGCGCCCAACCGAACACTATAATTAGAATCAGCCCAGCAAAATCATGTATTTCGAGAAAGTCCCCAACCCAGCAAATGGACTGTAATTCTAAAAAAAGATCAAATTGACTGTAAATTCTTAAAAAATGGGTTGAATACGTGCCACATTTTTGGAGGCTAAAATGTGGACCAAGAGGTCGAAGCCAATGCAAGTCGTTGTCAACATAGTCAACAAATGATTCTGACATTGTTAGCCATTGGATTTACATCCAACGACCGGCATCCATCTTCAATCTCTGGTCTTCTTCCTCCAGCGCTGCCGGGACCACCTGCTCCCGCCTCCTGCTGCTAGCAGCTCTGCTTAGCATGCTTCACTGTGAAGCGCTACCCCATCATTGGCTAGGCCATCCCTCCACCCCTCCACACCTCCTGTTCTTCTCCACCGACTACCGAACCACACCGCAGCAGAACCAGTTAACCCTCGTACACCTCTCCATCTGTGACTCTACTCCCGCGTCTTCCCATCTCCGGCTCGTTGCTGTCCGGGGCCTCGCCGTCGTCCACCACCTTGGATGTGCTCGGCGCGGAGTAGTCAACGTGGTCAACGAACGACATCCATCGGAAATAGACTGTGCATGGAGAGGCTGACAGCTGGGTCCATGGCCGCACGCAAGGAAATGCCTCCTTATTACACGCAAAATAATGATTCCTCCACCTGACAGCTGGGACCCACCGGAAGGGCCTATGCATTTCGCGAAAAAACATTTCCCCCACTAACAGGTCGGACCCACCAGCTATATCTTTGCACGAAAGGAAGTGCCTCCTTATTACGCACACAAAAATGAATACCCCCTGCTAGCTGGGACCCTCCATAGTGGGAGGCTGACTTGTGGGCCTACTAAGTTGACGGGGACGGAGGGCTTTGTCAACTTAGTCAATATGAACGATTCTAGCTCCAGTGACCGTATGATATCCATCCAATGGTGGTAGTGCTTCTTCAACCTCTGGTCTTGTTGCTCCAGCCGCAGCGCCGGTCGTGCCGCGTACTCCTGCTTCCCGGGGCCGGCTGTGATGCCGCGGAGGCCTCACCGTCCCCTACTAGTCCCACCGCTGGCCAGGCCCTGCGGCGATGGCAGCCTCACACCGCAGCCAAACCAGCGAACCCTCGTACTCCTCTCCGTGTGGGCATCCACTTCCGCGTCTTCCCCGGCTCTGCGTCGTCCCCTTCCTAGGCCTCGCCGTCGTCCACCGCACAAGTGCTCTCGCTGCGGCGTGGTCAACGTGGTCAAGGAACGACTTCCATCGGAAGAGTACTGTACGTGGAGAGGCTGACAGCTGGATCCACGGCCGCAGCAAGGAAGTGCCTCCTTATTTCGCGGAAAATAATGATTCCTCCACCTGACAGCAGGGACCCACCGGACGGGCCACCGTATTTCGTGAAAAAAAATGTTTCCCCCTGACTGCTGGGACCCACCAGCTACATCTTCACACGCAAGGAAGTGCCTGACAGTCGGGACCCACCCGGTCGAAGCGTACCTAGCATTGTCATTCTGGTCGCGAATGTGTACGTACATACTGGTCGATGTAGAGGCGCACACGTGTGGTAGTAGAGGCGCGCACGTAGCATGTACACGTACGTACAGCGGCCAGGGTGCAAGAAAGTAAATACGGCCATGTACGTACATACGGGCGGGGTCTCGAACGCCTACTCGCGCATACGTACGACAAGGGCTCGTGTACATGGCTGTGGCTGGGTCGGAACGGAGAAACTGCGTCGTCGTCATGTTCATGGGGAGGCAACGGAATGCGGTGTGTTCATTGGGAGGCAACAGAACGTGTGTTGTTCATCGGGAGCCAACCGGCTTGGACGGAACAGCCGATGGAAACAAGGCCTGGCGTACCACAGAATAGAGGAAACAGCCTTGTGTTCGACCGGCCACGTCGAAACAGGATCCTGTTCATCGGGAGGGGTCTGGCGTACCGCAAAACGGAGGAAACGGACCTCATATAGTGGAAATGGGGTCCTATTGATCGGTAGGGGTGTGGCTTACCGCAAAACAGAGAAAACGGACTTGTGTTGGAGCGCTACGGTCGAAACGGGGGTCCTGTTCATCGGGAGGGGTGTGGCGTACCGCAAAACGAGACTCCATGGGATATTGTTCATCTCCACCGTCGACCTCCTCCAGCCTCCACGGGCTCATGTTCATCCACCGTCGACCTCCTCCTGCATCCACCTGCGACTGTTCATCCACGGGCTCCTGTTCATCCAGCCTCCACCGCGAGCTCCTCCACCGGCTACTGTTCAACCAGCCCCCTCCATGGGGTCCTGTTCAACCACCTCTCCACGGGCTACTATTCATCTAGCCCTCCACCAGCTACTATTCAACCAACCCTCCACCGGCTACTGTTCATCCAGCCCTCCACGGGGTCCTGTTCATCCACAGGCTCGATCGATTAGGGTACTGTTCATCCAGCAGCAACGAGCTCTACTACCATGGGGTCATGTTCATCCAACCCTCCACTGGGAACTGTTCATCCAAACCCCCCTCAACAACGCTCAGTGTTCATCCAGGGAAGGAGGAGCAGTGTTCAATCGGCTTCAGTTAGCAGCAGTAGTGCAGGAATCACTCGGGTTCAGTAATGCGTAGCCTGCAGTGCAATCGCTTGGGTTCAGTTAGAGCCCAATGCCTCGCTCGGGTTCTGTTAGAGCCCAACGCCTCGCACACACGCGCGTACGTACGAGAGAAATGTGCATCGCTCGGCCCCCGACCACCCACCTTAACCGGGAACTCCCTGATATTTTCCTCACCCTCGCTTCTACCATGTTTTTTCCCGTCATGGACAGCCCAAAGAATGTCATGCAGCTGCGTCTCCAGCTTGCCCAGGACGAAAAGCCCATTTTCTGTCATGATTTTTTGTCATAGAAGTAGGACCCCACCACATCTATGATGACCGGGTTTTGTCACAATTATCGTCATAGAAGTGTCATAAGTATGACAGAAAAAAATTCGTTCGGCCCAAAATGTGACGGATGTGTCTTTTTTTGTAGTTGGGTCTGCTTAATCTGACAAGATAAGCTGGGTCTTCAATGACCTTTTAAATAGAATCAAACTTGTAGCCCCCAATGGCCGGCTTAATCTAACAAGATAAGCCAGGTCATAATAGGAACTTAAAATGCCATGTACATTAGGCCCCAAGTGCCATGTACATTGCTTGCAATGTGCTTGGGACTTACCATTTTTTTCCTGTTTCTTTAATAATGTATTTATGACTACAAATTCTTACTGCAAGAGACTGTTGTCGGTGTCAAAATCGGCGTATCTCGGGTAGGGGGTCCCGAACTGTGCGTCTAAGGTCGATGGTAACAGGAGACAGGGGACACGATGTTTACCCAGGTTCATGCCCTCCCTATGGAAGAAATACCCTACTTCCTGCTTGATTGATCTTGATGGATATGAGTATTACAAGAGTTGATCTACCACGAGATCGTAATGGTTAAACCCTAGAAGTCTAGCCTGTATGACTATGGTAATGAGTATATTCGTTTCCGGACTAAGTCCTCCGGTTTATATAGACACCAGGAGGATCTAGGGTTACACAAGGTCGGTTACAAAGAAAGGAATCTACATATTCGGTCGCCAAGCTTGCCTTCTACGCCAAGGAGAGTCCCATCAGGACACGGGTGCACTCTTCGGTCTTTGTATCTTCACAGCCCATCAGTCCGGCCCATGTCTAACAGGACGGACGCCCGAGGACCCCTTAGTCCAGGACTCCCTCAGTAGCCCCTGACCTGGCTTCAATGACAAGGTATCCGGCGCGTAGATCCGTCTCAGGCATTGCAAGGCGGATTCCTCCTTCCGAACTCCAAGACAGTCTTCGGACGTATTGAATGTGCCTGAACCTGTAACACACGCACCACACACAACCGTAGAGAGAATATAATATTCCACGAGTCCAATCCGCTGACAACCTTTTGTAAGATGACATCACATCTGTTTGGTCACTGTATCGAATCGTTTTTGTCCACCGTTTCGCGTTTCGAGATGCGGTTCCCATTGGCACATCTTGTCAAAGCAGAGATCATGTCCCCTTATTGCGGGATTCTCATTAATTCGGGCGTGGGCAACCCAACCGTGCCCGTTTACACAACCCTAGGGAATAGTTGAGTTTTAAGGCGAGTGGGGAGGCGTTCAATAGACACTGCCTTTATAAGGGGATAGGGATTCCTCCTTCTTCTCCCACGCCTTCTCTCTCTGCCCTTCCACTCTTGAGCTCCATCGCCCAAGTTTTCATCTTCTTCCAATTCAAGCTAGCACTCAACCATGTTCGGATCCGGAGGCCAAGGCAAGTGGATGGTCTCCTCCGTCAAGGAGAAGGACATTACTGAGCTTTGGGCGGCCGGGTACTTGGCGAAGGAGATCGCCCACCGTCTTCCGGCCCTGGGACAAGTCGTCCCCACGCCGAAGCCCAACAAGAGGGTGGTATTCATCCCTCATTTCTTCCGCAGGCTAGGGTTTCCACTCCACCCTTTTGTCCGCGGGCTGATGTATTATTATGGGATAGACTTCCATGATCTATCCCCGAACTCCTTTCTCAACGTCCCCGTGTTCATCGTCGTGTGTGAGGACTTCCTCCGCATCCAACCTCACTTCGGGCTGTGGCTCAAAATCTTCAATGTGAAGCCGAAGGTGGTAGATGGTCAACATGCGGAGTGCGGAGGGGCCATGGTGAGCAAGCTGCCCAATGTCTCCTGGCCGAAAGGCACTCTCGTGGAGACTGTCAAGGAATGGCAGAAACAATGGTTCTACATTACAGAACCCCGCGGCACCAACTGGGCCGCAACTGCCGAATTCAACTCCGGTGCTCCAATGCGGCTCACCTCCTAGGTCGAGAAGAGCCCTAACTGGTGTTCGTCAGACGAGCTGATAGCGCTGCAGATGCGCGTTCAAATCATGGTGGACAAGAATATCAAACTCGTTGATATAATCCAGGTGATGCTGGTTCGCCGGACTCTCCCGTGCCAAAGCCGAAGCCTCCCGCTATGGAAGTTCAATCCGAAGAGACACCATACCCTGAAGAGGCTCTTTGAGACCACTCACAAAGATGCCTGGAAATTGCTCTTCAAGGGCAACGAGATACCGCCAGCCACAGATTCGGACCGTGGGCACGACATTTACCACCCCGCCAACGAGGTGAGTTTCCAACATGTCTGCTACTTGTCTGCTTTAAGGAGGATATCCGAACTCTTACTGTCATTTCTTTTTAAGGAATGGATGAAGAGAGCGAAGTGGATCCAGTGTCCGGCTCCGTGATGTCTACTACACAACCTTCTTCTTGCAGACGTTGTTGGGCCTCCAAGTGCAGAGGTTTGTAGGACAGTAGCAAGTTTCCCTCAAGTGGATGACCTAAGGTTTATCAATCCGTGGGAGGCGTAGGATGAAGATGGTCTCTCTCAAACAACCCTGCAACCAAATAACAAAGAGTCTCTTGTGTCCCCAACACACCCAATACAATGGTAAATTGTATAGGTGCACTAGTTCGGCGAAGAGATGGTGATACAAGTGCAATATCGATGGTAGATATAGGTTTTTGTAATCTGGAAATATAAAAACAGCAAGGTAACTAATGATAAAAGTGAGCACAAACGGTATTGCAATGATAGGAAACGAGGCCTAGGGTTCATACTTTCACTAGTGCAAGTTCTCTCAACAATAATAACATAATTGGATCATATAACTATCCCTCAACATGCAACAAAGAGTCACTCCAAAGTCACTAATAGCGGAGAACAAACGAAGAGATTATGGTAGGGTACGAAACCACCTCAAAGTTATTCTTTCCGATCAATCCATTGGGCTATTCCTATAAGTGTCACAAACAGCCCTAGAGTTCGTAGTAAAATAACACCTTAAGACACACATCAACCAAAACCCTAATGTCACCTAGATACTCCAATGTCACCTCAAGTATCCGTGGGTATGATTATACGATATGCATCACACAATCTCAGATTCATCTATTCAACCAACACATAGAACCTCAAAGAGTGCCCCAAAGTTTCTACCGGAGAGTCAAGACGAAAACGTGTGCCAACCCCTATGCATAGGTTCATGGGCGGAACCCGCAAGTTGATCACCAAAACATACATCAAGTGAATCAATAGAATAACCCATTGTCACCACGGTTATCCCACGCAAGACATACATCAAGTGTTCTCAAATCCTTAAAGACTCAATCCGATAAGATAACTTCAAAGGGAAAACTCAATCCATTACAAGAGAGTAGAGGGGGAGAAACATCATAAATCAAGATCGTGCCGAATCAAGAACACGAGAGAGAGAGAGAGAGAGAGAGAGAGAGAGATCAAACACATAGCTACAGGTACATACCCTCAGCCCCGAGGGTGAACTACTCCCTCCTCGTCATGGAGAGCACCGGGATGATGAAGATGGCCACCGGTGAAGGACCCCCCCTCCGGCAGGCCCCCCTCCGGCAGGGTGCCGGAACAGGGTCCCGATTGGTTTTTGGTGGCTACAGAGGCTTGCGGCGGCGGAACTCCCGATCTCTTCTGTTCTCCGAAGGTTTTAGGGTATATTGGTAAATATAGGAGGAAGAAATACGTCAGGGGAGCCACGAGGGGCCCACGAGGGTGGTGGGAGCGCCCAGGGGGGTGGGCGCGCCCCCTGCCTCGTGCCCTCCTTGTTGATTCCCTGACGTGCACTCCAAGTCCCCTGGATTGCTTCCGTTCCAAAAATAACTTTTCCGAAGGTTTCATTGTGTTTGGACTCCGTTTGATATTCCTTTTCTGCGAAACACTGAAACAAGGGAAAAACAGAAACTGGCACTGGGCTCTGGGTTAATAAGTTAGTCCCAAAAATAATATAAAAGTGCATAGTAAAGCCCATTAAACATACAAGATGGATAATATAATAGCACGAATACTTCATAAATTATAGATACGTTGGACACGTATCAGCATCCCCAAGCATAATTCCTGCTCGTCCTCGAGTAGGTAAATGATAAAAGAAATAATTTATGAAGTGTGAATGCTAGCAGGTGCACAAGTTTGATCAATGATAATTTCAATCACCTTTTCTAGCATCCTTATATGTCATAACAGTAGCTCATATCATAAAACTTTGCATGATCAAGTAACAAACTATTCACATGTTAAAGTATAGATCATAAACTTTCTTGAAAACTAACAAACCGTGTTATTAGTCATCAAACAATTACAATTCATCTTATTTTTAGGAAGAGTCTATGTCAGAGTTTTGATTTAGCAAACTCCACATACTCAACTATCATTTAGTCTTCCAGGATTGCTACCACTCAAAGCATATTTTTAGAACAAATAGTATTCATCGAACACAGAGAAATATAGGGGCTTAATATTTCGCCTCCCAACCTTTTACCTCAAGGGTAATGTCAACAGTAATAATTCATGCTCAAATATATTTGAATGGACATATATGCTTAGATCTTTCCACCACATGAGGCGTGCCAACTAAAGAGTAGGTTGGAATGAGAAGGAATACTACTGACTCTTGCATAAAAGTAAAAGATAGGCCCTTCGCAGAGGGAAGCATGGATTTGACGAGGTGCCAGAGCTCGAAGCAAAAAACAGAGATGAAAATAATTTTCAGAGGTATGCTTTCATTGTCAACATAACGACCAAGAGTTCCCAATATCTTCCATACTAGATACATCATAGGCGGTTCCCACGTAGAAAGGTAAAGATTTTACTCCCCCTCCACCAACGATCACACTCCACGGCTTGTCCGAAACAACCGGTACCGTCCAACTTTCAACAATCCTGGGGGAGTTTTGTTTAATTATTTGCGAATTTGTTTTTGATCTTTTGATCATAGGACTGGGCATCCCAGTTACCAGCCATTTTCTCGTGAATGATGAGTGAAGTCCACTCATCGTGAGAATCACCCACCTAGCATGGAAGATACTGCTAGCCCCTAGTCGCTACATGAGTGATTCGGGCATACAAAATAGATTATTATTTGAAGGTTTAGAGTTTGGCACATGCAAATTTACTTGGAACGGCAGGTAAATACCACATATAGGTAGATATGGTGGACACTCATGGAAGAAACTTGGTTCAAGGATTTTGGATGCACAAGCAGTATTCCCGCTTAGTACAGATATTTTGGCTAGCAAAGGATTCTAAATAGCAAGCACCACATGTTAGAGGATCCATAACAATATAACTTCTATACAAATATACCCAAGCATAAGTCATTATGTTGTCTTCCTTGTCCAACTTCAACTAATTTGCTCAGGTTTGAAAATAATTAATGGGGCTCACAATCATAGAAGATGTCCAAGATAGTATATTTATATGTGAAATCTCTCTTCCTTCAATATTCTTTCAAAAATTGTTCAAGTGACCAATACAATGTTTGCTAACCTTCAAAAAATTTACCACCTCTACTTCTTATATGTGAAGGCATTACTCCCCATGGGAAAGGCATATGAAACATATATAATTTCAGATTTATGACATTCAAATCATTCAACCATTTACTCATAGGATATAAGTGAAGCACACGAGTAAATGACAAACTACTCCAAAAAGAAATAAGTGAAGATCAATGAGTAGTTAAATAATTATGTAGCTATGTGAAGACTCTCTCTCATTTAAGAATTTCAGATCTTGGTATTTTATTCAAACAGCAAGCAAAACAAAATAAAACGACATTTCAAGGATAGCACTCATCATGTGAAGAAGCAAAAACTTAGGCCCAACCGATACTAACCGATAATTGTTGAAGGAGAAAGGTGGGATGCCTACCGGGGCATCCCCAAGCTTAGATGCTTGAGACTTCTTGAAATATTGTCTTGGGGTGCCTTGGGCATCCCCAAGCTTGAGCTTTTGTGTCTCCTTAATTCCTCTCTTATCACGGTTTCCCTAAATCTCAAAAACTTCATCCACACCAAACTCAACAAGAACTCGTGAGATAAGTTAGTATAAACCAATGCAAAAACCTTATCATTTTCTACTGTAACAAATAACTAAAATTATTATTCAACATTGAATACTAAATGCCTCTGCATATTTAATACTCCTATCCTCAAATAGAATCATTAAAAAGCAAACATATGCAAACAATGCAAACATAACAGCAATCTGCCAAAACAGTACAGTCTGTAAAGAATGCAAGATTCATCATACTTCCCTAACTCCAAAAGTTATGAAAGAAAATTCCCACTGTAGTAAAATTATCAGAGCTTCCTATGCAAAAGGTTTCAACATTTTATCACATTCTTACTTTTCTAGGGAATTTTTGCAACAGCGGTAAACTTTCTGTTTTGAAACAGCAACGTGTATACTTGCAAAATAAGCATGGTAAATGCTATCCTTGACATTTTTATTGAAAATGGAGATGAAAAGAATTATTATAAATAACAGAAAGCAAATACTAACAAAATAAAATGACGCTCCAAGCAAAACACATATCATGTGGTGAATAAAAATATAGCTCCAAGTAAAGTTACCAATGAACGAAGACGAAAGAGGGGATGCCATCCGGGGAATCCCCAAGCTTAGGCTCTTGGTTGTCCTTGAATATTATCTTGGGGTGCCTTGGGCATCCCCAAGCTTAGGCTCTTGCCACTCCTTATTCCACAGTCCACCGAATCTTTACCCAAAACTTGAAAACTTCACAACACAAAACTCAACAGAAAACTCATGAGCTCCGTTAGCGAAAGAAAACAAAACACCACTTCAAGGTACTGTAATGAACTCATTCTTTATTTATATTGGTGTTAAACCTACTGTATTCCAACTTCTCTATGGTTTATAAACTATTTTACTAGCCATAGATTCATCAAAATAAGCAAACAACACACGAAAAACAGAATCTGTCAAAAACAGACTAACGCAAACTTCAGGAACTCAAAAAATTCTACCAAAATAGGAAGACCTAGATAATTTGATTATTGATCTGATGCAATTGGAATCAGTATTTTATCACGTTCTGGTGATTTTAAACAATTGTTTTCGTGAACAGAAAGTTTCTGGAATTTTCAGCAAGATCAAATAACTATCATCCTAGAAGATCCTATAGGTCTTACTTGGCACAAACACTAATTAAAACATAAAACCACATCTAAACAGAAGCTAGATGGATTATTTATTACTACACAGAACCAAAAATAAAGAACAAAAATAAAAATTAGGTTGCCTCCCAACAAGCGCTAACGTTTAACGCCCCTAGCTAGGCATGATGATTTCAATGATGCTCGCATAAAAGATAAGAGTTGAAACATAAAGAGAGCTTCATGAAGAATATGACTAGCACATTTAAGTCTAACCCACTTCCTATGCATAGGGATTTTGTGAGCAAACAACTTATGGGAACAATAATCAACTAGCATAGGAAGGCAAATCAAGCATAACTTTAAAACTTTAAGCACATAGAGAAGAAACTTGATATTATTGCAATTCCTACAAGCATATGTTCCTCCCTCATAATAATTTTCAGTAGCATCATGAATGAATTCAACCATATAACCAGCACATAAAGCATTCTTTTCATGATCTACTTGCATAGAAATTTTACTACTCTCCACATAAGCAAATTTATTCTCATCAATAGTAGTGGGAGCAAACTCAACAAAATAACTATCATGTGAGGCATAATCCAATTGAAAATTAAAATCATGATGACAAGTTTCATGGTTATCTTTATTCTTTAAAGCATACGTGTCATCACAATAATAATCATAAATAGGAGGCATGCTTTCATCATAATAAATTTGCTCATCAAAACTTGGGGGATTAAACATATCATCTTCATCAAACATAGCATCCCCAAGCTTGTGGCTTTGCATATTATTAGCATCATGGGTATTCAAAGAATTCATACTAACAACATTGCAATCATGCTGATCATTCACATATTTTATGCCAAGCATTCTATGTAATTCTTCTTCTAGTACTTAAACACAATTTTCCTTCCCATCATTTTCACGAAAGACATTAAAAAGATGAAGCATATGAGGCAACCTTAATTCCATTTTTTCTTAGTTTTCTTTCATAGACTAAACTAGTGATGAAACAAGAAACTAAAAGATTTGATTGCAAGATCTAAAGACATACCTTCAAGCACTCACCTCCCCAGCAACGGCGCCAAAAACTGCTTAGTTGACGGGGTGTGAGTGCTGCTTACCTAGCCTCCCCGGCAATGGCACCAGAAAAGAGCTTGATGTCTACTGCACAACCTTCTTCTTGCAGACGTTGTTGGGCCTCCAAGTGCAGAGGTTTGTACGACAGTAGCAAGTTTCCCTCAAGTGGATGACCTAAGGTTTATCAATCCGTGGGAGGCGTAGGATGAAGATGGTCTCTCTCAAACAACCCTGCAACCATATAACAAAGAGTCTCTTGTGTCCCCAACACACCCAATACAATGGTAAATTGTATAGGTGCACTAGTTCGGCGAAGAGATGGTGATACAAGTGCAATATGGATGGTAGATATAGGTTTTTGTAATATTAAAATATAAAAACAGCAAGGTACTAATGATAAAAGTGAGCACAAACGGTATTGCAATGATAGGAAACAAGGCCTAGGGCTCATACTTTCACTAGTGCAAGTTCTCTCAACAATAATAACACAATTGGATCATATAACTCTCCCTCAACATGCAACAAAGAGTCACTCCAAAGTCACTAATAGCGGAGAACAAACGAAGAGATTATGGTAGGGTACGAAACCACCTCAAAGTTATTCTTTTCGATCAATCCATTGGGCTATTCCTATAAGTGTCACAAACAGCCCTAGAGTTCGCAGTAAAATAACACCTTAAGACACACATCAACCAAAACCCTAATGTCACCTAGATACTCCGATGTCACCTCAAGTATCTGTGGGTATGATTATACGATATGCATCAGACAATCTCAGATTCATCAACTCAACCAACACACAAAACCTCAAAGAGTGCCCCAAAGTTTCTACCGGAGAGTCAAGACGAAAACATGTGCCAACCCGTATGAATAGGTTCATGGGCGGAACTCGCAAGTTGATCACCAAAACATACATAAAGTGAATCAATAGAATAACCCATTGTCACCACGGTTATCCCACGCAAGACATACATCAAGTGTTCTCAAATCCTTAAAGACTCAATCCGATAAGATAACTTCAAAGGGAAAACTCAATCCATTACAAGAGAGTAGAGGGGGAGAAACATCATAAGATCCAACTATAGTAGCAAAGCTCGCGATACACCAAGATCGCGCCGAATCAAGAACACGAGAGAGAGAGATCAAACACATAGCTACAGGTACATACCCTCAGCCCCTAGGGTGAACTACTTCCTCCTCGTCATGGAGAGCGCCGGGATGATGAAGATGGCCACCGGTGAGGGATCCCCCCTCCGGCAGGGTGCCGGAACAGGGTCCCGATTGGTTTTTGGTGGCTACACAGGCTTGCGGCGGCGGAACTCCCGATCTCTTCTGTTCTCCGAAGGTTTTAGGGTATATTGGTATATATAGGTGGAAGAAATACATCAGGGGAGCCACGAGGGTGGAGGGCGCGCCCAGGGGGTGGGCGCGCCCCCCTGCCTCATGCCCTCCTCGTTGATTCCCTGACGTGCACTCCAAGTCCCCTGGATTGCTTCCATTCCAAAAATAACTTTTCCGAAGGTTTCATTCCGTTTGGACTCCGTTTGATATTCCTTTTCTGCGAAACACTGCAACAAGGGAAAAACAGAAGCTGGCACTGGGCTCTGGGTTAATGAGTTAGTCCCAAAAATAATATAAAAGTGCATAGTAAAGCCCATTAAACATCCAAGATGGATAATATAATAGCATGAATACTTCATAAATTATAGATACGTTGGAGACGTATCACTCCGCTACCTGAAGAACCAGTCATCCCGCGTTTAGCGATGATGCTGGTGCCGGCGCCCTATAAGGCGCCGGAGAAGAAGGCCAAGAAGAAGGCCAAGGGGACCAAAGGTGGCCCCTGTCGTAAGGGCACTTCGGACGTAACGTCCGAAGATGAAGAGACCCGTTCGTCCGTCCCTGAGGACGACGACGAGGAGGAGGAGGAGATACCTCCCCGCGATGAGGGGAGGGAGAAGAGGGCGGCCTCCACGAATCTGGAGGTCGGGACGCCCAAGAAGAGGAAGGGTTCCCTTGCGGATAACTCCATATGGGATGTCGACAGTAGCCCGGAGCGCCACCCCCGCGCTAAGCCTTAGGCCGCATCGTAATTGCCATGATTCATGTGTGTCCATACCTCCAGCCTCTCCTCCTTATTGTATTGACATGGCTAGTTGTGTTATTTCAGTCTGGCCCACGTCAGTTCCCAGCGATCCTCGTCAGGAGGTTCGCTGGACTCCAAGGAGATGGCCAGCATGTCACAGCCGACTGCTCACTCTCCCAAGGCCATGGACGACATCGAGGTGTTGTGCCGAAGGACCACTCCAGGCCGAGGGGAGGCTCCGGACGTTGTCAAGGGGACGCCAGAGGGCGAAACCTCTACCGCCGGACACACGGGGGAGCAAATCCCTACGGAGACTGGCGAGGAGGGCCGTATTCAGTTCAGCCCTCCGCCGAATATGATTACGGAGACCCATACGGCTCCGGAATCCGGCGAGCGACCTCATTCGAAAGTGGGTGGCACGCCCATTCCACCGGTGGCCCCTGTCCAACCAGGGGCGCCGGATAATCTAGTGGAAGCACTTCGAGGCGCCTCCATTGTGTACGAGCATCGTATGCTTATGGGTACGGTGATTGAGAGGGTCCAGTCTGCCAAGAGCGGACTGGCCGAAGCCTGCCGTAGCCTTCTGACAGGCTTTGAGGTAAGCGACGTAAAAATCCCGATATAGTTAGTAGCCCCCGAGACACTGTCCGGTGTTCGGAAAGAAAAGCCGGACAGAGGGTCAATCCTTCATTGTAGGAAACTAACCGAATTTGTCGGGAATGAATATGCAGGCGTCGCTGCTGTCTATGGCCTCACATGCTGCCGAAGTCTCCGAACTTAAGCGGAAACTAGAGAAGGCCGAAGAGGAGCTCGACCAGGTGAAGAGGCGGCTCCAGGAGAATCAAGGTATGTAATAACCCAAGAAGTGTTCAGAAAGAGTAGGATGATATATATTGACCAAAGTGTCTTGATATGAACAGGACCAACGACCGAGGTCGAGGCCCTGAAAAAGTCCCTGGGCAAAGCCGAGGGGAAGGCCGTCACGGAGCAGGCTGCACGTAAGAAGCTCAAGGCCCGGGTCAACGTGGTCCAGCAAGAGCTCCATGACGCGGTGAAGAAGTGTGAGATCTTGGAACATGACGTGTCGGCTAAAGAGGCTGAACTCTCCAAGGCTCGTCAGAGCGCGGAGACGGCCCGGAACGAGGCCCAGGGCGCCCTCCAAGAGATCCAAGAGGCGAGGAAGATCACGAAAGGTAAGGCATTCAGTATGCAGAGCAAATATGCGAAGAGGAAGTATCTTTTACTAACCCGGATTCGGAGTTCTCCGGGGGCTTTTGCTGATCTGCCGCGAAGTGTGTCCGACGCCGCGGAGTTCTTCCGAGCCGAAGAAGGGAGCTCCACAGAGAAGCTATTCTGGTCGCAATATCTTGCGCCAGAGCATCCCGTGCCCTTTCACCGATCAGCTGAAACAGCTGGTGGAGCTGCATAAGGTGGCCGAACTAGCCATGAAGGATTTGATAATCCGGCTATGGCCAGCCGAAGCTATGCCCGGCAGCTACTTCAGACTCGTGAGGCAGCTGGTGAACGCCTGTCCTCGGCTGGACATCGTCAAGCGATCGGCCTGTATTGAAGGTGCGCGTATGGCCTTCGCCCGTTGCAAGATGTGGTGGGCGAAGATGAATGTCGTGGAGCTGGCCAGGGGGCCGCCAGAGGGCAAGGAGCACCGTACACCCAAGCACTATTTTGCGGATGTCCTGGAGGGGTCTCGCATCGTAGCAATGCAGTGTGGGCAGGACATTATTTTCGAGTGAATACATTCATGTTATCTTTTCCTTGTATGGTGAAACAAAGTGGGTTTGTAATATAATGATTATTATGTTTTTAATTTATCTCCTGTGCGGCCGTGTTATATGAAATCTGACGGTTGGCCGGCCGTCGGCTTCTGCCCCCACGTAGGTAGTACGGAGGTGTTCGGGATGGAATCTAAACAATCCTGATCCAATTATATGGTCCTTCAAGGCATTGTTTAGCGCAACGAACCAGGCAACCAGACTATTCGGCTTTAACACCCTCGCTTAGCCATAGGAGCTCGACAATAAAAACATGGATGCAGCCCCTAGTTTCCGAACTAGGGTGCTGTAGGTGTCTGATCGGGAAGTACCGATCCTTCGCGCGACTCGGAAGAAATCTCCAACGATTTGCAACCTCCGAATAGCTGACCGGCTCTCGCTGCATCATGACAGTCAGTTTTCGGCTTTCTCTACTGAGGTGCTCCTTTGGATAAACCAGGGCAGAATCACAGTAGTTCTCCCTTTACTACCTTAGCCGATATAGTGGAACGTAAGTGTCGGCGTTCTGGGAACGGGGGTCCCTAGACTTGCCTGCCTGCGGCCCACGGCGTGGCTATGCTAGCGGGCCGTACGACCCATCTTCATCGACAAAGCATTCAAGACCCTCGCGGGGCGGACGACGCAAGACCTCCTCAGGAGCGGCCACGCTCGGCAGGCTCACGAGGGGTGGAGAGATCAAGGCAAGGCAAACCTCGCGAGGACTTCGTGACGTGAGCCATGATGATCGACACCAGGCGGGCGCCAGCACGCGCAGCGTCCTTGTTTCCTCTTTGGTGCTAAGGAGGCAGGCGCAGGCGCGGAGTACGGAGGCATCAAGCAAAGGTTTCCATATCGGTGGAACGAGATCGAAGACCAGCAGGACGGCAAGACGGAGGTCACCATGGAGCCCAAGACGGCGTCACCACTAGAGCCTTTTGCAGGCGAAGACCACTTTTGTCAGGATAAGCTGTACTAGCTGTCCCCTTTCAAATTGGCCGTTGTTGGCTCCCTTCCCGCTCAATATTTGGGGAGAGGACCAGGGCCTATATAAGTAGAACTAGCCACCGCAGTAGAGGCATGAGATCTTGAGCCAATCCTTAGCCACGCACCAAGCACAAGAACACCTCAACCTCAGGATGCTGTTCTTCCCCTTGTACTGTTCATCATCAGCCAAGATGCAATCCACCACCACCACACTGGAGTAGGGTATTACACCACAACGGTGGCCCGAACCAGTATAAATCTCGTGTCTTCCCCTGTTGCGAGTTCATCGAGTTTGTCCGCAAGATCTTAGAGAGCTAGGGCATAGATCAGTAGGGAGAGAACTTCGCGCGCACCCCAGAGTTCGAACCTTAAGGGTTTTGCCAGAACCCGTGATTCGACATTTGGCGCGCCGGGTAGGGGTGCGCCGTAGCTTCCCTTCCGTCGATCTGCGCTCCGTCGCTCCGTCGTCTCCATGGCGGACGCTCGCCGTGCCCGTGCTGAGCGCCGGGCTGCCCTCGCCACCCACGTCGCTCAGACTGGCCCGGCGGGGAACGAGCAGGAAGCATCCTCGCTGCACCCTTCAGTGCGGCGGGACGGCCGCACCGCCACTCCATCGCTGACACCGGCCGGTTCGTCATCCCATGCTTGTCGCGCTCCCGTGGACCCTCAGGCAGCGCTGGGCCTGGCGCGTGAACTCCTCTGCTACCGCCCCGTCGACGCCGTCTACGAGGACTCGCTTGACCGCATCGTTGAGCTCGTGAGCGCCGCAGGGGGCTCCCCTGCGCAGTCCCTGTCACTGCCACGCCCGCCGTCAGCCGCTGGTGGCGTGGCTCATGGAGCGCCTCCACCACCTCTGCCCCAAGACGGCACCTTGGCGCCAAGGCGCGTGGCCCCATGGTGCGACCCACCACGCCCGGTGCCCGTGCGCGAGGAGAGAAGCTGCCAAGAAATTCCTCGGCCGCGAGAAGCTGCACCTGCGCTCCTCGCGCCGCCTCGCCACGACCGCGTGCCACCAGCGTGGCGGCACGCGGACCTCATCAAGACCAAGCTCCACCTCCGAGACGGGCCCCGGCGACCACGGCCGGCTGTCGCGCCTTCACCCCTGAGCTGCGTCGCGTCGCCTGGCCGGGCAAGTTCAAGCCGGATCTGCCTCCTCGCTACGACGGCACCCCCGACCCCGCGGAGTTCCTGTAGCTCTACGAGCTGAGCATCGAAGCGGCCAACGGCGACGAGAAAGTCATGGCGAACTAGTTTCCCATGGCTCTCAAGGATGGCGCCCGCTCCTGGCTCCTGAACCTACCACCTGGCTCGATCTTCTCCTGGGACGAGATGTGCGACCGCTTCGTCGCAAACTTCCAGGGCACTCGTGACCGCCCGCCGGCCGCGGGTGACCTTCGCCACGTCAAGTAACAACCAGGAGAGACCCTCCCGAAGTTCATCCAGCGCTTCAACAACATTCGTCTCAAGATCCCCAAGGTGACGGACGAGGCCATCATCTGCGCGTTCTCTGATGGCGTCCGCGACGTCAAGATGAAGGAAGAGCTCGCTATCCACAAGGAGCCGTGCACATCTCAGGAGCTGTTCAACCTGGCGACCAAGTGCGCAAGAGCTGAGGAAGGGCGCCTCTCCCTCCTCGAGCTGCCGGCTGCGGACCCGGAGGAGAAGAAAGCCAAGGCCAAGGACGTGAAACGCAAGGGAGTAGCCGTGCTCGCAGCGGAGCCGCACACCAAGCAAGGCAGAGACCAGCCCGAGTCATCCAAGAGCAGACGTCCGTTCTGCGCCTTCCACAACCTGAACACCACAACACCAGTGACTGTCAAGAGCTCAGAGCCATTCGTGCAGGATGCTTCGGTCAACACCGCGAGCGCAGCGACCGGGGCTACGGCCGTGGAGGAGGACATGGTGGCGGACGCTGGGACGACCGCGGCCCGCGCCAGGAGTGGCGCGACCGTCCTTGCGAAGACCGTTGGCAGGATCAGCCTCGCGAGGGCGCCTAGAGGGATCAGCCTCGCGAGGACCGCCCTCAAGGCAACGCTGGGCTCCTTCCGTTGCCGCCACCACCAAGAAGGAACGATGAACACCACCAAGACGAGGGGGCGGGGGCTTCCAAGAGCCGCGTGCTATCGCTTGCATCTTGGGCGGAGCCCAGGCCCTAGCCTCGCAGCATATCTTCAAGAAGTTTGCTTGTGAAGTGAATGCAGTCCTCCCCAACCTCGAGGCCACACGCCCACTCAGATGGTCCCAGTGCCCCATCACGTTCAACTCGGCAGATCTGCTCAAGTGCGTAGCTACCGCTGGCGCCCTCCCGATGTTGTGCTCCCCAGTCATCAGCAATGTGCAAGTTACTAAGACCCTCATCGACGGCGGCGCAGGGCTCACCATCCTGTCCATCGACACGTTCGACAACCTCCAAGTCCCATATGACCAGCTTCAGCCTACCAAGCCTTTCTCAGGAGTGACCGACGGTTCCACCACGCCGATAGGGCAGGTCCGCCTCCCTGTCACCTTCGGGGAACGCAAGAACTACCGCACCGAGCTCATCGACTTTGACGTCGCGCACATTCGTCTATCGTACAATGCCATCCTCGGGTACCCTGCCCTGGCCAAGTTCATGGCCGTCACCCATCACGGCTACAATGTTCTCAAGATGCCGGGGAGTGGCGGAATCATCACGGTCCCATGTGAAGAGAGAGATGCGGTGTGCTCCCTCGAGCGTGCCTTCCAAGTTGCAGCAATCGAAGACCCTGACAGCAAAGGCGAGGGCCATCCTACGGTCACCCCCAAGAAGAAGAAGCAGCTGCGCCGTGCAGGACCTCATGAGGGTGGTGCCGCAGCTGGAGCCTCATCAGGATCAGCACCCGCTCCAGGCGCGCCTCCCTTCATCACATAGGAAGGCGCGCCCTTCGCCCTTCTTGGGCAGAGCTCGGGGGCTTTCTTCTGGAAGGCCTTAGACCTTGCCCATATCTCGAGGGAGGTGCTTGGGCACCACTTGGAGGCGTGCTTCGCGGCACGTTTTCCTCAGGAGGGCACACGGCAAGGATCACCCACCGTTCAAGAGTTCATCACCAAGACCACACAGGAATTGCAAGACGCAAGGGCCATGCGCGGCGACCGCAGCTCACGAGGCGCAGCTTCCCATCCAAGCGAGGATGCCAGGCTGCGCATTTGCATCGACGTTCCAGGGCTCAACAAGGCCACATCTCAGGAGCTTTTTTGGCCTTCGCGCGTGGGACGCTGCGAGGGACCGCCGCACAACTACGTTCACATGCCTTTCGGCCTGCCAAGCGTGTTGTCAGCCTATCAGTGCAACCTGCGGCGTGTCCTGGCGGCTCAGGAGGCCAGGCACCACGCCATCCTGGCGGAGATGGAGACGGTCCTGCAGGAACCACCCGAGCCCCCGGAGCCTCCTGAGGCTCAGGACCCCGGTGGCTCGTGAGGAGCTACCCCATCGTTGCACGCCTTCAGCTGCACTAACTCTCCTTCGTCGATAGAACCAGGGGACATTTTCCAAGTTCATTTAGCTGGGAGCGCCCCTCGGTTGCATTATTCCTAGGCCGCGTGGGTCCGTCCCTATGGCGTGTATCCTTTTCTTATGTCTTTAGCTTACCTCGCTGAGGGCGCCCCTCAGGACGCATTATCCCCAAGCTGCTCGGGCCTGACCCTGTGGCATGTATCTCCCATGCATTTACTTAAGCCTGTTGCTTCCACGTTTAATCTATCCATGATTACCACCTGCTCGATCGTCGCCTCCCACGAGGCCCCCTCACACTGGCATGACGCTGGTGCATGGGTCCGTCCCTACCACATCGACAAACCTGAGCGGTCGAGCTCTGGCTCGCGGCACACCCTGCACACATCACCTCACCAAGCCCTCAGTGCCCTCATTTCCTCGTAGAGCAGCCAGGGGCAGGCTGGCAACCATAACGGCAAAACTATGTGTCTCCTTGTGATGGATCGCAGGGTTCTCATGAAGAGGATAGCAGGCGGCAACACGAGAATCCGCTTGTGCGTTAAAATGGGGGCTCCTGAGCATCGCGGCTCAGGAGCTCTTACTGGCTCTCCAGCCCTCACCCCCTGGCCTTGACCACGGCACCGCGACCTAGCATACCAGTGGCGGCTGAGCTCGCTCGAGGTCCGGGACCTGAGGACGTAGAGCACTAAGGAGAACACGGGAAGAGCGAGACTCGTACGGGCCTAACCTAGCTACGCTGCGGGTGTTTGCGCACAGGCCTGGCGCATCGCAAAGAATCGGCCCCGAACTACCAAGATAAGTCTCACGCTCAGATTGGCCAATCGTTGGGGCCTAGGGGACACCCTCGTCGCAGCCCGGTCGCGGCCACGTCGCCTCCCTTTCCTATCTTGCCACAACTGCTTGAGCGCTAAAGGGGACCCCCCTGAGCATCGCGCCTCAGGAGCTCTTACTAGACCTCAGGCCGCTCACCTCCTGGCCTTGACCACGCCACGTGATCTAGCATACCAGCGACGGCTATAGCCTGCCTGGAGACCGGGACCTGTCAGCGTAGAGCAATAAGCTGTCGCGAGCTTGGAAAGGGGAGACCGAGCCTCAATAGGACATGCATTCGCAGATTTTCATAATAAGGAATATATACACAAAAAGACATTACAGATCCTTACACGCCCCCGCGGGGCATTTCTTGGTTCCTCGCAGGGAACAAAAGACGAGAACCTAGTAGAATCCTATCTACACCCTCCTGCGGCTGATGCCATCATCAACAGTGGGCCACGGGAGGCCGGCGCCAACCTCATCCAGATCAGCGACGGCGGCAGCGAGACATTGCAGCCCTGCTCCGAGCACGGCGAGAGCTCGGGGACACGTAGCTGTCATCGCTCGTCTCCGGAGTCTCGTAGAGCTCGGGGAGCCGCTGGACTCCCAAGAGTCACTGCTGCTGGAGCAGCCGCGAGCGAGGCGCACCTCACCTTGGCGCTCCCCTTCGGGGCAGCACTCCAAGCAGCGACCCTCCGCATCAAAGACCTTGAAGAATAGCGTGGAGGCGCCGTCGTACTCGAAGTGGATCGCGAGGGCGCCCTCCGCGCGGCAAACCCGCGCGACCTCGCCCCAGCCGTGGGTCATGAAGATCATGCGAGTGGAGACTGCTTCAACCTCTGCTCCGGTCGCCGGAGCGTCACAGTCGGCATGTTGCAACCAGAGCTCGAGAGGCCCCCTCGGCGGCATCACGTCGGAGAAGAAGCGCAGGAAGCGGATCCAGGAACTTGGGGGCATCGCCGCCCACAGCACAAGCTCGCATGAGGAGTCCGCGGCATGGACTCCAGGAGCGACGGCGCTCGCCCCTGCAGCGCGTCGACCTTGGCCGCGGTGCGCACACCGGCGCTCGTTGCTCCTTCCTCCCGAGCCCCCAGCTTGGGCGTACAAGGGCAGCGGGTTCCCAGGAGGAGGCCGCTCGTACCAAGGCCTCATCAACACCTGCAACACCGCGGCATCACAGCGGTGAACTGACCTCTTCTTTGGCGGAAGCAGCGCCGGCGCGTTGAGGGGAATCTTTCCCTTCTCGTCAGCTGAGAATCTCCGGATTGGCGCCATTGACGTTGTTGCTAGCACTGGAGCAAGGCGAGGAAGAAGCAATGAAGGCAAGCACTGTCTGCGCCAGCCTATTGTCAAGTCGAGCAGTTGCCGAGGCAGCGTTGGGAAGCGGAGGCGCCCACGTCCAATCAACCGCCACGTGTCAACTGAGGCCGCAGGCTTTTGGGGCCTGTGGCGCTCCGCGCTTGACCTTTGGCTTCGCCTCGAAGGCAAGCCCGAGCGCGCCTTGGGCCCGGGGGCTACTGTTGGCGTTCTGGGAATGGGGGTCCCCACACTTGCCTACCTGCAGCCCACAGCGTGGCTATGCTAGCAGGCCGTACGGCCCATCTTCATCGACAAGCATTCAAGACCCTCGCGAGGGGCCAAGCCTCGCGGGGCGGACGACGCAAGACCTCCTCAGGAGCGGCCACGCTCGGCAGGCTCACGAGGGGTGGAGAGATCAAGGCAAGGAGAACCTCGCGAGGACTTCGTGACGTGAGCCATGATGATCGACACCAGGCGGGCGCCAGCACGCGCAGCGTCCTTGTTTCCTCTTTGGTGCTAAGGAGGCAGGCGCAGGCACGGAGTACCGAGGCATCAAGCAAAGGTTTCCATATCGGTGCAACGAGACCGAAGACCAGCAGGACGGCAAGACGGAGGTCACCATGGAGCCCAAGACGGCGTCACCACTAGAGCCTTTTGCAGGCGAAGACCACTTTTATCAGGATAAGCTGTACTAGTTGTCCCCTTTCAAATTGGCCGTTGTTGGCTCCCTTCCCGCTCAATATTTGGGGAGAGGACCAGGGCCTATATAAGTAGAACTAGCCACCGCAGTAGAGGCATGAGATCTTGAGCCAATCCTTAGCCACGCACCAAGCACAAGAACACCTCAACCTCAGGATGTTGTTCTTCCCCTTGTACTGTTCATCATCAGCCAAGACGCAATCCACCACCACCACACTGGAGTAGGGTATTACACCACAACGGTAGCCCGAACCAGTATAAATCTCGTGTCTTCCCCTGTTGCGAGTTCGTCGAGTTCGTCTGCGAGATCTTAGAGAGCTAGGACGTAGATCGGTAGGGAGAGAACTTCGCGTGCACCCCAGAGTTCGAACCTTAAGGGTTTTGCCGGAACCCATGATCCGATAGTAAGGTAGCAAGCACAGGAGCCGGGCAACCCAACTATTGACCAAAGACATGATTCGGAGCCAATCCATATAATGCTAAAATTCGGGGTGCCGAACTATACTAAAAAAAGTGTTCGGACTTCTGTGCCGTATTGTGGGGCGCCGGGGAGCCCCTGGCAAATATGAAATGTACCATAGTATATGAGTGCTAGAAGATAAGGAAAACAGAAAGAAAACAGAGGTGACATCTGGGGCCCTTAAAATTGAGCCGTGAACTGCTTCCTTTATAATTGGGTTAATGCGTCAAAGAGCATTAATACAAAAAGTGCGATAAGCAATCCTGCAATTTAACATGCCATGACCAAGGGCGAGCTGCGTGTGGGTCCTGACAACAGGTAGAGTGGTCGTTGAATTGACCTCTAGAGCTTCCCCTATACGTCTTTGCTTCTTGCCATCCTGGTGTTTTTATCCTTTGACAGGATCGGTAGTCGGGCCGTCGAAGAAGGCCTATGTAAAATAAACCTGGAAAAGGAAAAAAGGAAATAGTGACAGTATATGTGTGTCCGGGATCGATCGAGCCGAACTGTGGATCACAATCTGGCTGTGCCTCCGTCGATGCCCATGGGATTTCTAGTGCATAGCTATGCACGCGTGGTACGAACGCCATTACATGGCCAGGGCTGGGACGGAGGCCAAATTGCTAGTCGAGATCTTGATGAGCCGAGCTGTCCTGTTGCAGCATAGTTCAGGCCCTCTTTATGATGTCCAGGGGCTCGGCAGCCAGATTAGGGTTCTGCTTAAGAAGGTCGCTATGTAATTCTGCTGCTAGGGCGGCGGTGTGCTCTTCTGTGCGGAGGGAGCGTTTCGTATTTCTATTGACCGTTATGACGTCGCGTGGACCGGGCATCTTAAGCTTAAGATAAGCATAGTGCGGCACCGTGTTGAACCAGGCGAATGTCATCCGTCCGAGCAGCGGGCCTCTACGCCTGGTATGACTCCTTTGAAGGTAGTCTTCGTTGGCTTGATCCTTGATGGATTAATGCCCATTTTGCACACTGTGTCTTGATAGAGCAGATTGAGGCTGCTACCACCGTCCATGAGAACTCGCGTTAGGTGGAATCCGTCAATGATTGGGTCCAGGACTAGTGCAGCTGATCCGCCATGCCGGATACTGGTCGGATGGTCCCAACGATCAAAAGTGATCGGCATGATGACCATGGGTTGAATTTTGGGGCGACTGGCTCTATCACGTAAACGTCCCTTAGTGCACGCTTGTGCTTCCTTTTGGGGATGTGTGTAGCATATATCATGTTCACCATTTTGACTTGAAGGGGGAACTTCTTCTGCCCCGCTGAGTTCGGTTGCCGGTGCTCTTCGTCATCGTCCTCACTTTGCGATCCCTTTTCCTTGTTCTCGGCGTTTAACTTGCCGGCCTGTTTAAACACCCAGCAATCCCTGTTGGTATGATTGGCTGGTTTGTCTGGGGTGCCATGTATCTGGCATGGACGATCGAGTATGCGGCCTAAGCTGGATGGTCCCTGACCGCTCCTTTTATACGGCTTTTTCCGCTGACCGGACTTGGAGCCGCTGAATCCGGCGTTAACTGTAGTGTCATTGGTATTATCGCCATTGCTTCGGCGCTTGTGTCTATTACGTCGGAGATTGCCGTTGCTGTTTTTGACCTCAGAGGGGCCGACTCGCTGGTCGTGTTTTTGCTACAAGCTAGCCAACTGTCCTCACCTATGCAAAAGCGGGTCATGAGTGCCGTGAGGGCTGCCATAGATTTGGGATTTTCTTGGCTAAGATGGTGGGCGAGCCATTCGTCACGGATGCTATGTTTAAAGGCGCTAGGGCTTCGGCATCCGGACAGTCAACGGTCTGGTTCTTTTCAGTTAGGAATCTAATCCGGAATTTCCTGGCTGACTCTCTAGGCTGTTCGACTATGTGACTTAAGTCGTCGGTGTTTGGTGGCCGGACGTATGTACCTTGGAAGTTGTCAAGAAAAGCTTCTTCCAAGTCCTCCTAGCTGCCGACGGAATTTTCAGGCAGGCTGTTTAACCAAAGCCAGGCTGGCCCTTTGAGTTTTAGTGGAAGGTATTTGATAGCATGGAGGTCATCTCCGCGGGCCATGTGAATGTGGAGAATAAAATCCTCAATCCATACCGCGGGATCGGTTGTTCCGTTGTATGACTCAATATTGACGGGTTTGAACCCTTCGGGGAATTCATGGTCCATTACTTCATCAGTGAAGCAGAGAGAGTGTGCGGCGCCTCTATATCTGGCTGCATTGCGCCGTAGCTCCGATGGAGTTCATCTGCAGTTATCGGCTCGGGTGTGACTAGGTTTGTTACGCCCAAATAGGTAGCCATCATCGCGTGTCGAGGGACGTCCTCGCGATCCATATATCGATCGGGTATGTCCTGCTCTACTATCCAGGGTCTGCCGGAGGTCGTATGTGTGACATCGAGCTGTTTCGTCTCTATTTTTAGGAGGCGGTGGGGCAGGCTGCTGTTCGGCCTGAGCCACCGCTCTATCCTGACCACGTGGCGGTCGGTCCGCTGCACTGTCCCGACCGCGTGCTGGTCGATCGGCCACGTTACACGAGGGGGGTATGAGCTCCGGCGCCTCTTCATCGAACTGGGGTAGCAGCCTTCGCTTTGGGTAACTCTTGGCTGGGCGTCTAAGGCCGTATTCTTCGGCTACCAGGACATCGGTCCATCTGTCGACAAGCAGATCTTGGTCAGCTTGAAGCTGTTGCTGTTTCTTTTTCAGGCTCCTCGCCGTTGCTATTAGCTGGCGCTTGAAGCGCTCCTGCTCGAGAGGTTCCTCAGGCACGATGAAATCTTCGTTGCAGAGGCTTTCCTCATCCTCGGAGAGCGGACGGTAACTACCATCCTCCGAGTCATTGGGCCTGGCCTGTTCGTCGGGGCTGGCTTGCCCGTTTTCTTGCTCCTCCTGCTCGGATGTTACCTCAGCAAGGTCTTCATTGTTTTCGGTATCGTCCGGAGTATTATATTCACCGGTGCCAGCTTTGCTGTCTTTTGAACGACGTGACTTAGAGCGGCGCCGAGGACGCCGGCATTTTTGCTGTGTCTCAGGAGGTTTATTCTCGACTGGATTTTCTTTGTCGTTGTCGTTGGTTGTCTTGGGTGTATCCACCGTGTACACATCGTACGAAGAAGTGGCCGTCCAATGTCTGGTAAATGGCGGATTTTGGTCTTGCTCCTCATTGGCATCATCGTCCATACCGTCGATGTCTTCGGAGTCGTAATCAAGTGTGTCGGTTAGGTCCTCGACAGTGTCTATGAAGTGGGTGGCGGTTGGGAAGCAAAATTCTCGATCATCAGCCCCCAGTCCGGACCGGAAATAGTTCGGCTGTGAGTCCCCCGCCAAGGATAGGCTTTTTAATGAGTTTAGCATATCGCCCAAAGGCGAGTGCTAGAAGATGTCTGCGGCGCTGAATTCGAAGATCTATGTGTGATCGAGTTCGGCGTCCGTAGGCTCACATGGTTCGGAACTTATAACCAGAGACGAGTCCGGAGTTCCGGTGACACAGATATGTTGTGGGGTTAAGTCCATGTGCGGCTCCAACGCCGGGGAATCTGTGGCCTCCGTGGTGGGTCGAGCCTCCGATCCTTGGATGCGGCAGTGTGCTCTGGATCTAAGGCCAGAGTGGTCACTGGAGCTATCTCCTGGGTGCGGTCTGACGACAGATTGAAGTCATGTTCGTCAAGGTGGCCAGGAGCGGTCGCCGCGGTCTCGAATCCGCAACATAATTCAAGCTCCCAAACCTGACCTGATGGCCAGGGGCATAGCTCTTGATCTGCTCCAGGCGGCCAAACGAGTTGGCCCGCAGTGCGAAGCCGCCGAACACGAAGATCTGTCCGGGGAGGAAGGTTTCTCCCTAGCCAACGTCATTGTTGACGATTGAAGGGGCCATCGAACCTTTCATCGACGGCATAGTGGAACTCTCAATGAAAGCACCAATGTCGGTGTCAAAACTGGCGGATCTCGGGTAGGGGGTCCCGAACTGTGCGTCTATGGTCGATGGTAACAGGAGACAGGGGACACGATGTTTACCCAGGTTCAGGCCCTCTCTATGGAGGTAATACCCTACTTCCTGCTTGATTGATCTTAATGGATATGAGTATTACAAGAGTTGATCTACCACTAGATCGTAATGGCTAAACTCTAGAAGTCTAGCCTGTATGACTATGGTAATGAGTATCTCCGTTCCCGGACTAAGTCCTCCGATTTATATAGACACCAGGAGGATCTAGGGTTACACAAGGTCGGTTACAAAGAAAGGAATCTACATATTCGGTCGCCAAGCTTGCCTTCCACGCCAAGGAGAGTCCCATCCGGACATGGGTGCTGTCTTTGGTCTTCGTATCTTCACAGCCCATCAGTCCGGCCCATGTCTAACAGGCCAGACGCCCGAGGACCCCTTAGTCCAGGACTCCCTCAACTGTGAATCTTCAAGACTGGCAGTTAAATGAGTTAAGGAAGAATGTCAAGCATCAAGAAGCTGAGACCCTCAAAGCTGAATCCAAACTCAAAATTTATTTGGAAGAGACGGAAAAGCTCAAGTCCAGCCTTGCTACAGAAAGAGCCGCATGGCATAATAAGAAAACCATATTGCTGCAAAGAGTAGAAGCCGCGGAAGCTTCACTTAAGAGCACAACTGAAGAGCTAACTGGCTTGAACCAACACATCTCCCGAATGACAGCCGCCATATTTGGTAAACAGAATCTAACATGAAGTACCACAGCTTGTTTGGTGACTTATAACTATTTGCTCTTTAACACGCCTGGCGACTCATGCGCCATTTGTTGAACAGGTCCCAGAAGCTCTAGTCTTGGCCAAAACATGTTAATGAAGCTGAAAGTTGTTTATGCTTTGGTGGAACAATTATACACTAGCACACAACGGACGCTTGTAGCAATCTCCAATGGAAAAGAGCCTCCCACTCTTATCATAACCGTGCTGGATCAGTTATCCACAGTGCCAGAGCAGATCAAAGAGTTGAAACTATCAGCCGCCCGCACAGCAGCAATTTTAGCACTCAGCCTGGCCAAGGCATGGCAATCGGAGCTGGACCCGGTTGAAATGGCAGATGGCTATCCTGAACAGAAAGAAGATGGGTCACCCTTTGATGAAGCTGATTTTGCCAAATGCATGAGAGAGATACGCCCTTTAGCATGTAAACTGGCAAAGGAGGCAGATTTAACAAAATACCAGCCAGCTTATGATAATGACAACGTCCGAGTTAAAGTGCCGACTCACAATGCCATATATCTAACTCCACCGAAGCGTAAGGATACTTTTGCTCCTGACATTGACCCTACTCCAATTATAAATGATGAATCCATATTCGAGGCCTTAACCGGCATGGACTGGACGTCACCTGACCTTCAGATGGCCGAAGAAGAAGAGCTGGTGCGGGATGACCCGAAGGCGTCAACTCGCCAAGAAGAAAACTGATTCACAGCAATGACGATTCAGGCGGCTTTCAAGTCGGGCTTGTAAGAGTGTAGCTCCAGAAATACTTTGTTTCAACCCTGTGGGCTCATCACAGCCTTGTAATAGGCTAGTTTAAAACAATGATCTGCCATGTTATGCCTTCGTGCATGTTGATCTTAACTTTTGAACCACCAGTTTTAATCTTTATGATAGGCTTGATCTAATCATTCATACGAGCCATAGCAGTACTCTTATTTGCGCATTAGGCTTTGCATGTCCTGCCAAAAAGGTTAAACATATGTCCTGGCGACTTAAGGTCAAAAACCAGGGCAGGTAACAACCCAAACATATATAGCCTAATGTGATTATTGACACTATAATCAAGGCAATTCAAGTCAAAATATATTGACGACTTAAAATCAAAAAATTAGGGCGGGTTACCAAACCTCGAATATTCATATAACACTTGAAAACATACCTGTAGATTTGGATCATACTGACGGCTTAAATATCAATATCTAGTGCGGGTGACAACCCAAAGACTTGCAATTTCATGACCTCACTTGTTCAAACCAAAGCATACTAGCGACTTACAGTCCATAGCCAGGGCGGGTTACCAAACCCAAAATACTCAAACATGAGTCATACAGTCGGAGCTTTATGACCTGAATTGTGAAAAATCACTTAACAGAGGAAAATCTTTAGGAGAAACAAATCCGAAGGACTCAAGAGAAAAAATCAAATAATCTCAAATAATTGCCTCGCCGGCTTACCAAAGCACGACCAAACAAGTTGGCTCACAGGGCCATGTGCTTTCAAGGCAGCACAGCCATTGAGTTAATCCTAGCTCACTGTAAGCCGGCTCTCACGTGACACAAGCCACCGTTTTAACCTTAACAAGTTCAGGGTCTGAAAAAAGATTGGCTGTTAAGAGGGTATGAAAACAGGCAGGACAACTCATAATTGGGCATCCACGCCTGGTCAAGAGGGTATGAAAGCTAAACCCGGTGGGTTGGAAGCCCACTAGTGACCTTATGACCAAATAATAAAGACTCAGATACACGAAAGAAATGACAGAGGCCCTAAATTTTTTCAGGGATGCCGGCTTTATATATTGATCATAATATATATGGATTTTCCATATATAGGACAAATTTTATCTACCACCAGAGGTAGTTACCACCACTTGAGTTTTGTATGTAGTATGTAGTATCTATCAAATCAGAGAGTATATACACGTACACTACTAGGGAAAAGCTTATAGGCAGACGCTTACTAGTAGCGCGGGTTTATACCCCTCGCTACTGCTAGTTACTAGTAGCGCGGGGTTTTACCCTCGCTACTACTAAGTTGATAGTAGTAGCGCGGGTTTTTACCCCTCGCTACTACTAAGTGATTTCCACCGTGCCTCCCGGGACCAGCCATAGTAGTAGCGCGGGTTATAAACCCATGCTACTAATAAGTTAATAGTAGTAGCGCGGGTTATAAACCCCACGCTACTACTAAGTGGTCTCCACCGTGCACCCCGGGACATGCCATAGTAGTAGCGTGGGTATAAACCTAGCGCTACTATTATCAACCCACCGACACATGTATAAACCTAGCGCACGGAGGCCCAATCCCAGACCCACACAGTCTCTCGATTTTACTTCTCCCTCCCACCTGCGACGCCCTTCCTCGCCCACCGCAACTGCCGGCCTTGCACATCGACGTCTCCCTCAAATCCGGCGACCTCCTCTTCCACTGTAGCCCCTCCTTCCTCATCCACCTCCTCCTCCTCCTCCACTGCCCCTCCTTTCTCCTCCTCCTCCTCCTCCGCTACTGGAAGGAGAGGAAGATCCAACAGCGCGCCGCCCATGACGATGGCCAGATCTCTGATGGACGCAACCGTGGCGTCATCTAGGGTTTCAGCTCCAACTGCGGCGGCCACCGGTGAGTTCCTGCACCTACTCCTCTCTATCTTTCTCTTCCTCTTCTAATCCTTATCTCTTTTTTTGTAGCAGCAGCAAAGGAGAGGTGTGTAGAAGAGTTGGATGGGGAAGCACCATCACCATGGACGACTTCATCCCCTCCAGGATCAGCATCGACCATGGATGAAGAGGACGATGACGCCTAGCTAGCAGCAGCAGCCATGGCTGGAATTTTTTTTAATTCCTAATTAGTTAGGAGTAGCGAGGGTCCAGACCCATGCTACTACTAGTAAGTAGTAGTGCGGGTTGTATCCACGCTACTACTAACATACGTAGTAGTAGCGCGGGTGGCACCCGCGCTACTACTAACAGTTAGCTGTAGCGTCGTATCAGTAGCGCGGGCACCCGTGCTACTGATATACCTAAAACCCATGCTACTTCTAGGCTTTTCCTTAGTAGTGGTAATATGTAGTATATAAGAATGTTTTGGTAGTATATATACTATTTTTTGATAGTATGTATCATATTTTAAGTATGCCCTTTTTAGTACAAATATGTACGTATTTCATAAATATAATAAAAACCATGGCCTAACTTGCAATTTTTTCGTGTAACTCACTTTGAACTATCTTATATATAGTATATGAACATACTTAAAATGATAAAGTAGAATATATACTACCACATGGTAGTATATGAGAATATATATATATATATAGGGTGGGTCTATTATGGTAACACCCCTTAAGACCCTTATTCTCCTAACACTAGGCTTATTCTGCTAACACCTCCCACCCACCTGGTAGCTATAAACTAACCATGCTAAAGACCCGACCGAACTGCCTGGGTAAAAAAAAGACCCCCCACCTTATCCTGTACCTCCCACTCCCGCATGATCTCCACCTCCCACCATGTCGCCGCACGCCTCCCTCCCCGCACCGCGCCGCCTCCCTCCCCGCGCCGCTGGGCCGCCCCCTCCCGTGCCGCGCCGCTTCCCTCCACACATTGCAACGCCGCCTCCCTCCCCACGCCACGGGCTGTCCCCCTCCCGCACTGTGTCGCTTCCCTCCTCGCGCCGCCGCGCCACCTCACTCCACTGCCACGCCGCCTCCCTCCCGCCGGCAGCCACCGCACCAGTTCCTCCCGCCAGCCACCGCTGCTACCTACCACCACATGGAGGGGCGCCCCGCTGTGCTTCCATTGGCGAATTCGGGTGTACAAGGTGCTCGGGCACGCGCGAGCGGATAGGGCGGGGGCCCTGCCTTCCCGGCGCCGCCCAACCCCACCGCCCCGATGGATCCCGTCGACCCCGGAGACCACCAGTGTGCTGGAGCCGCCCAACCCCACTGCCCCGACGAATCCCATCCCAGGATCCAGCCGAGCCTCGTGTCTCCAGCCATCTTCCTTGCTGGATCCAGGAGGATGCATGGGTGTGCAGGCATTCTCCCTCTAGGTCGTTCGCCAGCGCCTCTTCTCCGCTCGGCTCTGCCCCCTCCTCGCCTACCAAAAGGTACACCGAGCAGCGTGGCATGGTTTGGTCACTGCCCGACCATGCTCCAGCCCACCGAACTCCGGGTGTCTAGGCGAGGCTCACGGCATGGAGTTTTTTGTGCGCTTCCCAGCATGCAGTTCGGCTCCTATGCTGGTGTAGTTTTTTTCCAGAGAGAAAGCAGTGCAGTTCCTCCCGGGAGACGTTCAATGCTCATTTTGTTGTACACGCAGCGCCGATCCGCTAGATCCCGACAACCGTCGAGCGGTCATGCCATGGCCCCCGGTCTGCATTCCCTCCTGATTGCAGATCATTCCCCCAGTACGGGTAACTATGTCTGACCCTCTCTGCTCTTTCTCCCCTAAACGGCTTGCAGTTGGTAGCATGAGGTCCATTGGAAACTCAGCGCAGTGCACCTCACCACGCATTGCAGTCCCTGGCCGCAGGGAGAACGGCGGCCTACTCTGGTGGCACAGATTGCAGTACGTGGGCCCGGGATGTGCGGTCCGCTGTGTGAGTAAGTTCAGTCCGACGGGTGCTACGCTTCAGTGGTCTTGCTATGCTCGTCGAAAAAAGCCACGTGCACTTCTGATGTTCATTGTGAAAATACCCATGATGTAGTTTATTGTAAAAATCATGTGGTTCATTTTGTAGTGCAGAACGGTTTTCGTTCAGTACACCGTGAATTCAGTGCAGTAAAATTTCTAATGTAGCTCGTTAATTCCTCTTTGCAGTTTGGATGGTGCCCCCCGGCATTAGGTTCAGCCACCTTATCTACTTGTAGTTTGAAAACTGGTCTTCAAACGAAAAAGCGTGCATGATCTGTGGAAGACTGAGAATTTTACCTGTGTGAAGTTCGGCATCCCCCACGCCCGAGTCACTTTGTGTAAAAAGTTGTTGAACAAAACGAATGAAGTTCATTTCTTTAATGGTTCGGCGCTTCACATTGTAAAAAGGAAAAATGTAGGAGGCTCTTGCAGTTTATTATTCTTGTTTACCCATGCAAGTTTGTTATTCCAAATTTGGTGGTTCCCTAAAAAATAATAATGCAGTGCATTTGCATCGTCTTTTCAGGCCAACCATGGTAATAACAAAAGAAATGACAAGAAGACAAAAATGTTATAAAAATTGGAAAACAACAAAAAATATTATAGAGATTGACAAAAACTCATGGGGTCCACTTTTGGTATTGCCGCGGTTCACTTTCGGGTAGTGTCGCGGCCCATTTACGGTAGTCTTGAGGTTCACTTTTCATAGTATTGCGGTTCACCAACGCTTGACATGAAGTGGACTCCACCTTGTTTGGGAAAATTTACGTCCCATAAAAAAATCATGCAGTGCACTTGTCTGTCCAATGAAGTGCGGGTTTTAGTCTAAAGAACTGCACTCCATCTCGTTTGGGAAAATTTACGTCCCACAAAAAAGAAATCATGCAGTGCACTTGTCTGTCCAATGAAGTGCGGTTATTAGTCTAAATAAGTGCGGTTTTGTGTCTGATGCAATACGGCCCGTTTACGGTAGTCTCGAGGTTCACTTTTCATAGTCTTGCGGTTCACCAACACTCGACATGAAGTGCACTCCACCTAGTTTAGGAAAATTTACGTCCCACAAAAAAAAACCATGCAGTGCACTTATTCATCCGATGAAGTGCAGTTTTTAGTCTAAAGAAGTGCGGTTTTCTGTCTGATGCAGTACATACGACGATTTTGGTGTCGTGAAAAAACAGTGTCCGCATTTCGTTGAAATCAAAATTGCTCCTAAACCGTATGGAATTGGAGAGAGTGTTCTATATAAAAAATTTGCCCCTCATCGATATCTTTCCAACGGCGTATAATTTGAATCATTTCGACCAGCGATTTGTAAAAATTTCGCGAAAAACGGCCGCTGCCTCTCCTCGTCAGCCGCACGATTTTAAAAATTAACTAAAAACCATAAGGAATCTCAAATATTTTAACATATGAAAGTTGAGCCTCGTCCGTAGCTTTCCAACGGCATATCATACGCCTCATTTCGACAAACGGTTAGAAAACTGGAGCGAAAACAGTACCAAAAATTTGAAAAAAATTGAAAAACAGAATTCCGCGATTTAGTAAATTTGAAACTGCTCTTAAACCGTAATGAATTAGAGAAAATAATGGATATGAAAAAGATGCGCCTAGATGATATCTTTCCAATGGTGTATCGTTTGCTTCATTCTGACGAGCGGTTTAGAAGAAATCACGAAAAAACGCTCGCTGCCACTCGTCATGGGCCGCACCATTTTCAAAACTGCTCTTAAACCATGTGGAATCTCGAAAAGTGTTCAACATGTTGAAGTAGCGCCTAATCCATAGCTTTTCAAAGGTATATTACACGCCTCGTTTCGACTAACCGTTAAAAAACTAGAGAAAAAAAGGTACATAAAGAACACACTGTGTAGTTTTTTTGCAACGGGAAGTTCACTCGTGTGAGTACTGCAGCACACTTGATTCAAACAATGACGTGCACTTGCCTTGAGCGTGCAGTGCGGAAGTGTTATCAGAATAGTTATTCTGCTAATATTAGCATAATAGACCGGCTGTGTGTGTGTGTGTGTATATATATACATTGACAAATGTATGTACAAAGACGAGAGTCGTTGGCTCAGGTGTAATAAGGCCGAAGATGAGCAATATTCCAGGGCCGGCGGGTCTCCTCCTTCGACTTGCATGAATCCTTGTGTTCTCGTATATCAATAAGGTAATAAGACCCATTATTCAGGTTTTTGCTGACCACAAAGGGCCCTTCCCAAGGAGGTGATAACTTATGCATATCAGTCTAATCTTGAATTAGCCATAGTACCAAGTCACCTTCTTGAAACGCCCGCGTTTTAACTCTGCGGCTATGATAGCGACACAAGTCTTCTTGATATATCGCTGAACGAGCAACCGCAAGGTCACGCTCCTCATCCAAACATCGAGTGCATTTTGACATGCTATCTCATTATCATCTTCAACATAAGTCGCCACACGGGGTGAGTCATGACAGATATCACTTGGAAGAACCGCCTCTGCACCATAGACCATGAAGAAAGGCGTATATCCTGTTGACCTGTTAGGGGTGGTATTCATACTCCAGAGTACTGAAGGTAACTCCTGAACCCAACAACCCGGCGTTTTCTTGAAAGGAACCATAAGCCGGGGCTTGATTCCTCTCAAAATTTCTTGGTTAGCCCTCTCAGCTTGACCATTAGACTGCGGATGAGCCACAGAAGAAACATCAAGACGAATATGCTTTCGTTGACAGAACTCCTTCATAGCACCCTTAGACAAATTAGTGCCATTATCAGTGATGATACTATGAGGGTAACCGAAACGGAAGATCAGTTTTTTAACAACCTAGACTGCGGTCGCCGCATCACACTTGGTGACCGGCTCTACTTCGACCCACTTGGTAAATTTGTCAACTGCCACCAAAAGGTGGGTTTTCTTGTCCTTAGACCTCCGGAAAGGTCCAACCATATCAAGCCCCCAGACTGCAAATGACCAAGTAATTGGAATCATCCTCAACTCTTGAGCCGGAACATGAGCCCGTCGAGAAAATTTCTAACATCCATCACACTTACTGATGACATCCTCTGCATCAGCGTGAGCCGTCAAGCAATAAAACCCATGACGAAAAGCTTTAGCCACTAAAGACTTAAAGCTGGCATGATGACCAAAATCACCTTCATGGATCTCTCTTAAAATCTCACGGCCCTCTTTAGGAGAAACACAACGTTGGAACATGCCTGTCATACTGCATTGGTGTAACTCGCCATTAACAACAGTCATAGATTTAGATCTCCTGGTGATTTGCCTTGCCAAAGTTTCATCCTCAGGTAACTTGCCCCGGGTCATATAAGCCAAGTAGGGAAGTGTCCAATCAGGAATACCATGGAGAGCCGCCACCAATTGCGCCTCCGAGTCAGGAATAGCGAGGTCCTCTTCTGATGGTAACTTGACTGAAGGATTATGAAATACATAAAGAAACACATTAGGAGGTACTGGCATACGTTGAGACCCAAGCCGGCTCAAGGCATCAGCCGCCTCATTTTTTCTTCGATCAAGGTGCTCCACTTGATAACCCTTGAAGTGACCAGCAATATTATCAACCGCCCGGCGATAAGCTGCCATGAGCAGGTCTTTGGAATCCCATGTACCTGAAACTTGCTGAGCCACAAGATCTGAGTCGCCAAAACACATGACCCGGCTCAAATTCATCTCTTTGGCCATTCGAAGGCTGTGGAGTAAAGCCTCATATTCGGCGGCATTCTTAGTACAAGGAAACATTAACCTCAAAACATAACAAAACTTGTCACCTCGTGGGGAAGTCAATATAACCCCGGCCCCTGAGCCTTCTAGCTGCCTGGACCCATCAAAGTGAATCATCCAATATGTGTTATCATGCCTCTCCTCATGTGTTTGCAACTCCGTCCAGTCATTGATGAAATCCACCAGAGACTGAGATTTGATAGCTGTCCTTGGCACATATTTCAGACCATGAGGTCCGAGTTCTATTGCCCACGTAGCAACCTGGCCTGTGGCCTCCCTGTTCTGAATAATGTCTCCCAAGGGAGCAGAACTGACTACAGTGATATGATGACCAAGAAAATAATGCTTCAGCTTGTGACTCTCCATGAACACCCCATATACCAATTTCTGCCAATGTGGGTATCACTGTTTGGACTCAATTAACACGTCACCGACGTAATAAGCCAGCCGCTGAACAGGGTATTCTTTACCCGCCTCTTTGCGCTCTACAACAATTGCCACACTGACAGCCTTACTATTAGCTGCCAGATATAAGAGCAAAGGCTCCTTCTCCACAGGAGCAGCCAAGATGGGCGGCTCAGTCAACTGCTTTTTGAGGGCCTCAAATGCCTTATCAGCAGCGTCACTACAGAAAAAATGTTCTGTTTTCTTCATCATCTGATACAAAGGAATTGCCTTCTCTCTCTGGCGGCTTATGAACCGGCTTAAGTCTACGATACGACCCGCCAGGCGCTGAACGTCATTGACATACGCCGGCTTAGCCAATGAAGCGATAGCTTTAATCTTCTCCGGGTTAGCTTCAATACCCCTCTCTAAGACCAGAACACCCAAGAGCTTGCCTGTAGGTACACCAAAAACACATTTGATCGGCTTAAGCATCATCTTATAGACCCGGAGATTATCAAAAGTCTCCCTTAGATCATCCAAGAGCGTCTCTTTTTTTCTGGATTTGACCACAATATCATCCACATAAGCATGCACATTACTCCCAGTTTCACTGTGAAAGCAATTCTGATCACAGCGCTGATAAGTCGCATGGGCACTCTTAAGCCCAAGAGGCATAGAAACATAGGAGAAGGCTCCAAAAGTGGGTGATAAAAGACGTCTTCTCTTGGTCTTTAACTGCCATCTTGATCTAATGATAACCAGAATAAGCATCCAGGAAACATAAACTCTCATAACCCACCATGGCATCAATAATCTGGTCAGTATTGGGGAGATAAAACAGATCAGCTGGGCAAGCTTTGTTAAGATCTGTGTAGTCAACACACATACGTCAACACACATCCGCATCGGGTTAGCCAACCATTCTGGATGAAAGACCTCCACGATAAACCCGGCTGCCAAGAGTCGGGCCACCTCTTCTCCAATGGCCTTACGTCGTTCTTCATTGAAACGACAAAGAAACTGTTTGACCGGCTCAAATTTAGGATCCACATTAAGAGTGTGCTCAGCGAATTCTCTCGGTACACCCGGCATGTCAGAAGGTCTCCATGCAAAGATGTCCCGATTCTCATGGATGAACTCGATGAGCACACTTTCCTATTTAGGATCCATATTAGCCCCCACTGTGAATTGCTGAGATGAGTCACCAGGGACAAAGGTCAATTTGCTTAGTATCATCAGCCGACTTAAACTTCAACAAAGGGTCTTGCTCAGTGGTGGGCTTCTTCAAAGGGGTCATATCAACTGGGTCAACATTATCCTTATAAAATTTAGGCTCCTCAGTAGCGCAGGCTGATTCAGCATAGGCAGCGTCTCCTTCTTCACATTCCAAAGCAATCTTTCGAGCACCATGGACTGCAATAGTACCCTTACGTCCTGGCATCTTAAGCTGTAAATAAACATAACAAGGCCGTGCCATAAATTTGGCGTAAGCCGGCTGGCCGAACAAGGCATGATAAGGGCTCTTGATTTTAACCACTTCAAACCATAACGTCTCTACTCTGTAGTCATACTCATTGCCAAAAGCCACCTCCAAGGCTATCTTACCGACTAGATACGCCGATTTACCATGTACCACACCATGAAAAACTGTAGAAGACGGCTTAAGCTCCTTATCAATTAAATTCATCCGGCGAAAGGTATCATAGTAAAGGATATTGATACTGCTGCCACCATCCATGAGTACTTTAGTAAATTTATAACCCCCAACCTGAGGGGCTACTACCAACGCTAGTTGACCCGGGTTATCAACCCAGGGCGGGTGACCCTCTCGACTCCATGTGATTGGCCGCTCTAACCACTGCAAGTATTGAGGTACCGCTGGCTCAATTGCACTGACCGCACGTTTATGAACTTTCTGATCTCTCTTGCAAAGAATTGTGGTGAAAACATGATGCTGGCCACTGTTAAGCTGCTTTGGATTACTTTGATATCCCGACTGATGCTGTTAGTTAACCTGACCAGACTGTTGGTTATAACCACCCTGGTTACCCTGTCCTTGATATCTAGAAGTTGAGCCACCACCACCAAAGCCGGGCCCCTGTGAGCCGGATCCTGACCCGCCAGGCGGGCAATTATTGTTGCCATGATTCTGATTGAAGTTGGAATTACTGTACTCTCTCATCATGAAACAGTCCTTCCAAGCATGAGCCGCTGGTTTATTGGGCAGACTGTGTTTTGGGCAAGGTTCGTTCATGATCGCCTCAATATTAAATTTTGGCCCTCCAAAGGCCTTCTTACCATTGCCATTATGGCGCTGGCTTTTATATACAGTGTTGGTGTTAGCTACAAGATCTGACCCGCCATCGGGTTGTCTGCGCTTACCACCGTTACCCTGGTTGTGACCATTATGCACTGTCACGTCCTGCTGCTGACCCTTACCATTAGCACTCTTCTTTCCTTTGTTGGATTTTTCATCGACAGATCCAGGATCTTTGGTGGTATCAGAGTCGACATACTTGATGAGAGCCGCCATGAGCTCTCCCATGTCACTACAGTGACGTTTAAGCTGCCCAAGCTTGTGCTTAAGGGGGGTAAAGTGACAATTCTTCTCCAAGACCAGGACAGCTGAACCTGCCGCAATGCTATCAGATGAATGGATAATAGCTGAAACCAAGTGGACCCAATGGTGGGCCAACTCATCCTCCCGCTGTACATAGTTATCCAGATCAATAATCGTTAGAGGCTGCTTACAAGTTCCCTTAAAGTTCTGAATGAAGCATGCTTTCAACTCAACCCATGAATTGATGGAATTGGCGGGTAAACCTTTCAACTAGGTTCGAGCCGGTCCATCTAACATCATGGTGAAGTATTTGGCACATACAACATCATTAACATCTAGCATCTCCATAGCCAGCTCATAGCTCTCAATCCAAGCCTCGGGTGGAAGATCAGTTGTATAATTAGGGACCTTACAAGGGCCCTTAAAATCCTTGGGGAAACGTTCATTGCGTAGAGCCGGTACTAGACACGGCACACCAACTATCCTGGAAGTCGTCCCACCCTCAATAGACGCCGAAGGGTTTACTGGAAATTGCTGATGAACCCCTAGTTGAGCCGCCAATTCCGCCTCACGACGGGTTCTAGCCTGATCCACAAGGGCTTAAGCATTGTTCAACATATTATCATCACGGGGCGGGTTATGTCCACGGGTCGGGTCATCATTACGAGGCAGGTTACGACGCCATTCACTGTTGGAAACCGTCGGCGCCTCAATACGCCAGCTATAGCTTCGACTTGGGTGGGGAGTTGAGTGAATCGGTTCACGACTGTACGAATAAGCCGCCTGCTGCGCTACAGCCGTCTGAAGAAGCTCCACCGTGTTCTAGGTCTCTATCGCCACTGGAGACTCACCTTCGATCGGGATAGCCACCAGCCGTGTGACCGCTGCTATCGTGTTATCCATTGGGTTAGAATAATGGCCAGAGGTTGTTGGAACCTGTTGAGGTGGGTCAGATCCCTATGAGGCGGGTCTGGCACATGAGGCAAGGCTGCCGCCCCGATCCCTGGCGCCTCAACAGCACGGGTTACAACGGGCGGGTGCTACCTCTTGAGCATGCATTGGTTTTCCCTTGAAGAGGAAAGGGTGATGCAGCAAAGTAGCGCAAGTATTTCCCTCAGTTTTTGAGAACCAAGGTATCAATCCAGTAGGGGGCCACACGCAAGTCCCTCGTACCTAGGGATGAAAATGGAGTGGAAACTTTCCAATGAAGAGGAAATATGAAAACGGAAACGGAAATTTGCAAAACGGAAGTGGAAATGGAATTTTTTTTATGCGGAAACGGAAACAAAAACGGAACGGTGTTTTCTGGTGGAACATGCATGGAAATGGAACATTCCGTTTCCGTGAATATGGAATTTTATTTTTTACTATGGACCTATCACTACAAAAAAAATACACTTCCGTGATGATACATGTTTGTCACAGTAGGTCGCATTTTTTGTCATGCATGTACATCCATGATGATTTTATGACACAATCAAGATAGTCATACCTGTGCTGTCGTAGAAGTGTTCCATGACATTACCAAAATTATCATCAGGGAAATGTCCACTTCCATGACGATAAATCACGCGTCACAGAAGTGCTTTCGTCAAGGGTGCCCGACACGTGGCATCGACCGTAACGGAACGCCGTTAAGCTATCGGGTCGGGTTTTGGATCCGATAACCCGTTAACAGCCCCGGCCAATGGGAAATTTCCACGTGTAAAATTCTTATTGGCCGGACGAAACACGTGTCAACTCATTAGTGGGTCAGATAGGCGCCTATGATATGTCGACACGTGCCACGGCCCACCACTGGCCCATTTAGCTTACAAAGCCGGCCCGTTTGACTTGGTCAAAAGTTAACGGCCTGGCCCATGAAAAGCTTGTTAACAGTCTCTTCGCAAATTGCCCATTTTACGGCTCGTTAACTCATGGCCCATTAGGCCCTAAAGGAAATCGGCCCAACAACATCATGTGGGCCGTCGAATATAACACCAGCCCATTTCACTTTCGGCCCATGTATGGCCCACGATGTCTTTCGGCCCATATGAGGCCTTCGTATCTTTTGGCCCTTTACAGGCCCACGGTGACTCTAGCCCATAATGAACAGTAATTTTCTTTATACCCGTTAATGGCCCGTGATTTACATGGGCCGTTTCCAGCTCGTGTTAGATTTCGGCCTATTGATGGCCCATACGTTCTTGGGCTCCTTTTCGGCCCTCGATTACTTCCGGCCCGTTACTGGCCTGTTCCCCTAATGGGCCAAATTCGGCCCATGGCAAGAGTCGGCCCATTACTGGCCTGTTCCCCTAATGGGCCAAATTCCGCCCATGGCAAGAGTCGGCCCGTTACTGGCCTGTTACCCTAATGGGCCAAATTTGGCCCGTGGCAAGAGTCGGCCCGTTTCTGGCCTGTTAACCCGTTGCGCCGTTTCCAGCCCGTCCTATATTCTTGCCCATTAACGACCCGTTATGCCTGTGACAGAATTAAGCCTTTGCTGTCCTACGGCCTGTTACCGTGCTGGGCCGATACCAATTACGCCCGATTACGGCCCATGTTGACCCATTTATCTGACGGCCCGAGGCCCACCGATTACAGGCCCATTTTTCGACGGCCCGTAGGAGACCCATGGATCCTACGGCCCATATTTGACCTGACTGTTACGTTTTCATGTTGTATTGTCCGATGGAGCACCATAACCCTCGCCTTCATTTCCCCTAGGCTCCTGAACAACAAAGCAAATGTCTGATAGTCTGGTTTCCAAACCATGCATATCTTGACGACATTGAGCAATGTTTCTCCTTGTTTCACAAAGGGTCTCTGTTAGGGAATGGACTTGTGTCTGGAGCGCAGATACAACATTGCTTTGAGCTTGCATACCTTGATCATGAGGCAGTTTGGACGATATTGCCTTAACAACCAACCCAGTATTACGCAGGAACATGCTTTTGGCACTATTACTGGACAGGTACTGACCCACTACAGCAAGAGCTGACATTGCGGTTATAGTTGCCTCGCCACCTTCAGAAGGTGGCGGTTCCACCATTTTTTCCATAGCTCGCTGAAAAGTTGAGGTTTTACATTAGTAGTACCAGAACAGAAGATATTAAGGAGGCAGCAAAACCAAACAAAATAGCTTTGGTCTATATACATAACTTATTCTGGTGAACCCATGTAAAATATTAGTTGTATTTTATTGCAAAGTACATAATAAAACCAGGTTCCAAACATATGACCATGTGCCATCGCAAATGTATTGTCTATTTCTTCACATTGTATTGAGGGCTAAGGATAAAGAGATGAAGTTTATAATACGGTAAGCATAGTATGACATCATTCATATCACAAAACAACTGAGAACACACAAACAGGCAATTGTAACGTTGTGTGGGCAAGTCCAGCACGGAACTAGATTACGGGTCAAGATCAAAGGAACAACACTCCTCTCTTTTAAACCTTGTAAGGTGCAATGATACGCTAAGACAATTGTGTATAAAATTGAAAAGAGTAATAGACATTGGCTGCAAACCATGCAGTTCAAGGCACAAGTCAGAGTAAGTAGTAGTTAAAAGGCATGAGGATTAAGGACTTACAACAGCGGCTTTGACTAGTGTAATCATGCCCTTCTTCTTGCTAGTGTGACAGTCCTTGAAGATTTCCACAGCATTTGGTTCAGGTACTTTTTGGTCCTTGCGGGCTTTCCTCTGCATTTCGAACAAGTCAATATAGATCTGATAATATGGTACAGCAAAAAAAGTGAAACAGCAGCTAATTACAAGAGCCTCGCAGTGTGCAATATAGCTACGAGATCCTATCGTTTGTTGGAATTTCACTTTCGTACAGTTGGCCTTGTTCTTTGAACAGTTCACCTACAAGAAGATAGATTTGTGTGGAAAATGCGTAAATAGGACTTCAACATGTGATCTGATCACATATATATAATGTACCTGATACTTCGGATCAGACCAGTGTTTAACAAGGCCCCTCCAGTCTTCATCCGATATATTTTCCACTGGAGATGTTTGGGAAAGTTCACTGTTAGCCTTGCCTTGAAAGTGAGTTTTCCTCAAGTTATACCAATATTGTCGCAGAGCAGACTTGAAAACATGGGTGCAAGCTTGTCTAGTTGCATCATCTTGGCTATCCAACTTGAACCTCATCTGTTGAAAATTATGGGAGTCTCATTATCAGCAACCTAGAAAGTATGCGACAGAGCAAGACGATATTACTAGTTTCCATACATAACCATACTTACAGATAAATGGTCGAGGAAGGTGTTGAACTGGGTTTCGTCTTTGTCATTCCTGTACTGAATCCATGTTGGGAGGATACGTACATGACACCTAACGGCAACCGTTGCCTCTGATACTAACTTGGCTGACTCTGTAGCATCTCGTGGCCTTTTTAAACCTGCCTCAAAACGGATCTCAATTCTTCCTCCTCTAGATTTAGTTAACCTATCGAGCATTATCCCTGATGTCTCTTTCCTCTTGCGCCTAGGTGCTAGTCCAACAACGAACATATGAAGTGTTAGTGTACATCAAACTGTGAGACTACATATAAAGAAGCATGCAACTGTAACTTGACTCCAGCAACTACCTTCTTGCTGTTGAAGCTCACAAGGTTCATCTGATATTGCCAACTCGTCTTGTGTCAAGAGTGCTTGGGAAGTAGTGTCAGGTGGCAAGGGAGCTTGGGAACGTGCTGCTAGCTTAGTTGATGCACGAGTAAGTCGTGTAGCTGGTAGTACTGTGGTAGGTGTTGCAAGAACTAGGGATGTCTTTGCTTGTTTGGTGGCAGCTATTTGTTTCTGTTTGGCTTTTTTTGCAACTCGTGTAGCATGGGATGTCGTGTTTGTAGAATTTTCTGCTGGACTTTGACCTTCTATTGCACCATCAGTACCAGCAGAATCTGCAGGATTCATCCGCTTCTCATTCCCTGCCATTCTGTGTTTCTTCCTCTTTCTCTGGGCCATGTTAAGTCAAGCCGACAAGAAAAACGAATAACAATTTAGTTCTTCAGAACAAATTGATGCGTGATGCAGACGAACTGAACTTTGATGTTAGACAACCACATGATAGGAGGATGTAATATGTATGAAAAACAGGACGGAAGAGATAACCAGAACTATGATGTGTAAACTAAGAAGAAGACATTTCACCAAATTAGAAGCAATGCAATGGAAGGTAGACACCATATGAAAGATGCTACAAATATCGCTCTGCCAAGTTAACAGTGTCTCATCATAAATGGCGTTTAAACAAATGTGAAGCAGTACAAGAAATAAATCATATGCAAGATGCAAACAACATCACACTACCATGTTAGAGGTCTCTCGTCATTAGTGCCATTGCATATTCACAGCTTATGATGTGTAAACTAAGGAGAAGGCATTTCAACAAATTAGAAGCAATGAAAGCTAGACACCATATGAAAGATGAAACGAATATCACTCTACCAAGTTAAAACTGTCTCGTCATAAGTGCCATTTCAACAAATTAGTAGTACAGGCTAGAAAACAATGTGAGATGTAACCTATATCACACTCCGATGTCAAATGTGTCTTATGATAAGTGATTGTTGCAGGTTACACAACAGTAGTAATTTGATGTAAGAACATGGTGTGATAGACAGATATTGTATGTTCTAGAAACAGGAACACGTGTCTTATTCAAGTATAATGTGTAAAGTAAGCAGATGGAATTCAACAAAATTAGAAGCAATACAAGCTAGACATCACACATAACATGCAACCACATATAACAGTGCCAAGTTAGAGGGAGCACCGGTGATGCTGCACTAGGGGAGACGTGCTCATCATAAACACAACTTTGTTGAGTGTCTATGCATGTGTTGTCTTGGAAATCATCTTGGGGGTGTGGAGGAGTAGAAACTGTAGAGGCCCTTCGTTCGGAAGGAGCACCTTTATCCGCTGCCTTGCTAACTTCCTTCCGCTTTATTGATTTTGAATTGTCAAGTAAAACCGACAAGAAAAAGCAATAAAATTCTCTCTTCAGAACTCATTCATGCATGATACTGACAATCACTACTTTGATGTAACGCAAACACATGATACCAGGATGGAATATGTACGAAAAACAGGACGGCATGGCATGTTCACAACTGTTTGTGTAAACTAAGCAGAAACCATTCCAGCAAATAAGAAGCAATGCAAGCTAGACACCACATGAAAGATGCGACCAATATGACTCTGCCAAGTTAAAAGCGTCCCATCATAAATGGAATTTCAACAAATTAGAAGCAGCGCATGCTATAAATCATATGAAAGATGCAACTAATATCGCACTGCATATACTAAAGGTGTCTCGTCATGTTGATTGATGCGGGATACAAAAAAACAGTAGTTTTATGTAAGGACATGCTTAATAGACAGATGTACTATGTACTAAATACAGGAAGGCATGCCACATTAATAGGTATAATGTATAAGCTAAGCACACTAGCACATGCAGTTTAACCAGATTGGAAGAATTACAATCTAGACACCATATGCAACATGCAACCACATACCACGCTGCCAAGTTAGAGCAAGCACCTGCGATGCTAGTGTAGGGGAAATGCTGTAATCAACTACAGAGCTACGTTCACTATCTTCATCTAGCATTTATGTTTCTTGAGAATCATGTCGGGAGGCTGACGCTGCATTCTTTAAATGAGGAGTAGTCCCCTTGCCTGCCTGCCTCGTCATAAGTGATTGATGAGGGATACACAAGAACATTAGTTTGATGTAAGAACATGGTTAATACACAGATGTACTAGTATGTACCAAAAACACAAACGTATGTCATATTCAAAGGTATAATATGTAAGCTAAGCAGATGCAATTTAACCAAATTGGAAGCAATACAAGCTAGACATCCGGCTGGAGTGGTGAGCATGATCATCTAGGACCTGAGAGCCTGCTGGGAGGCGGGCTGCTTCGCCGCCATCGCAGCTTTTTAGTTGGCCTCCTGGTTATGCCTATCTTTGCAGGGCTTGTCACTGGCTCGGCCAGTGCCCTGACTAACTATTTGTCTTCTGGTGCTCACGGGATGGTGGTTCATGTAAAAAAATATCTTTCCTTATCTTACCGACTTCGGCCTTTCGAATACAAGCTAGACACCATATGGAACATGCAACCACATATGACACCGCGAAGTTAAAGCAAGCACCTGGGATTATGGTTCATTGCGAGCGAGGACATCAACTCCAGAGCTACGTTTACCGTCTCCATCTGCTGACACTCCACCCTTTATAGCGCTGTAACGTGTCTTGCCTACCCGCATACGCAGGTGGAGCGACTTCTCTCTTTTCTTTTTGGCTTCTCTCATGGCAGCAGAGTCTGAAATACCCTTGCATAAAAACAAAATAGTGAGAGTAAGGGTGAAGTGTGTGCAGAACTAGTGCACTGTAAAAGTAGCACATAGCAGGTGGCTGAAAAATAAATGACAGGAGACATATGATAGCTCTACAACATTGCATGGCAAACAAAATTAGATTCTACTCCGTATGATTTTGTAATATATGAGCACAGGAAATGCAGGTACTCCTCCAGCGCACCACCACATGTGGTCATATCTAAGATAACAGTCGACTGAAAATAAATAGGTCAGTCGATTTTTTTAAGGAACCATCCAATCTATAAGGAACGGGCAGATGGCCTTCGTCTACCTCCCGCCAGTCACTGTTGACGATCTTTCTCGAACCGCCAGCGACCACCGGCCCAGAACCCTGCCTCCGCCGCCCCGCCCTCCCATCGATCTCACACCACCGCCGTGCTTGGCAGCGCCCCCAGGCCATCCCTTTAATCCCGGCCGACCTCCAGATCGGGCGCCAGTAGCTCTAGGCCGCACACGCCCCTAAGATAAACACCAAGGCGCTGCTTCCCCAGCGTAATAGGCGTACTAGCGCCTGTTACGCCAGGGAATGCTTCCGTTAATTGGGAATCAACTGGCCAGAAATTGAAATTCAGGGGGCGACGGACCTCTAGCTAAGGTGAAATAGTATATGAGGAGAAACCTTGTGCATCGCGAGTTACTTGGAACATCTAGTATCAAGAAGAAGCGGTCAACTAGTGTCTTCTATGGGATGAATACCGTGCAACAAGAGGAGTACCTTTTTCGGTTGCCGGTGTGGTCACCTCCACATGTCGCGCTGATCTTCTTCTTTTTACCGGGAAACCGATGTTCTGGAGGGTGCAGGCTTGGACGAACCCATGGCCAAATTGTTGACTATGTTGCCGTGGCCATATGTCGGCGGAGGGTAAGCAGATCCGAGGCGGCGAAGGACGGCGTAGCAGGAACATCCCCGGTGCGGTGGAGGGTGGCGAAGTTGGAGTGGCAGCGGTGAGGCGCAGGACGGCGTGGTTGAACTGGCTCGGGTACGGACGACTCGGCCTCGGCTTCACCTACTAGCCGTGGAGGGCGTTGTGGTTGAGGTTGCGGTGGACGACGACGTCGGGGTATCGGCTCCGGCGTGATGGAGGAGGGCGGCGGTTGATGGGTGGGATGGGGTGGCGGACGGAGGACGCCGGGGTTTCGCGGCAGGTGGAAAGGTAGTTTTGGCGCCCACGGAGTACGAATGGGGAATCAGACGGGTGGGGGGAACCATGTTTCGGTCTGGGACGCGCTTGTTTTTGGCTTTTTTGAACAGAAGATGGGACGCGCTTGTTTGAAATTTGGGGAAAGTACAAACTTTTCCCCCCTCTTAAATTTCGGACCTACTGCAGGTCGGGGGTAGGATGGTAATCCCAGGTGTCCCAAATAGTGGGCGGGAGCGATTTCGGCCGCGTGCATGTGTGCTTAGGCGGCCATTGTGTATGAATGTTTTTCGGATGCGGTTGCGTGGCGTCTAGATGAAGCTACAAACCTACCCCGGTTTAGACCTTTGGACGTCGGGCCGGTAGGTTTCATGGGTCATAGTTATTAGAAAAGTAATTTCCTTGTACTACCAAACATTGGTCTCACGCGGTTTCGCGCGAGTAGAAGCTCTTTTGGCGCTTCGTTCGAAATTTTGAAACACAAGCATTCACGTTTAGAGTACTCTTGAACTATGAGGATTGACCTAAATAGACAACGTTATATTTGACCTTGTATGTTTGAAAACCTCATTAAATTATCCGCTTCTTTTTGAAATTTTGACACTTGAAAATCCTATAACTACGATTATTTTGGAATGGAGGAGCTAAATTTGAATCTATTTTGTACACGACTCCATATGCTATTCTGTACAAAATCAGAGCAAAGATTGGTGCCCCATAATTTAGGTATGGTTTACAAATGCCATGATATAAAATTCAAATAATTGAATGGACTTCATGTTGAATTTGATTTTTTTAAACCACCTTAAGTTGAGTTCAATTGTATGCTAGTTCATAGGTAGCTATTTATAATGTCCATTGTGTAACTTTCGTATGTATAATGTGCTTTACGCACACAACATGAACTATACTCACGTTTATATTCGATTGCTAAAGCGATGCATTGTCTGGAGTTGAAAATACTAACTATGTGGATCAATTGTGTCGAATAATAACATAGACATGCTCAAATTCGATAGAATCTAGATGTCTGATGGATCAATGACCGCTCCTTACGCGAATTGCAAATATCATGATCCCATCCTAATATTTGGATACAATTTATATCTTTAATCAATGTGTAGAGCAGTCTTTTACGTGTAGTTTCACTCTCCATCGATGGTCTCTCACACATGCTCACACACTCTCTCCCGAGGTGTCTTTCTCGCACACATGCTCTAGATATAACCCTCCCTCCCTCTCGTAACCATTTACAACTGTTTTCACTAACCTTTCTCACAAGCACTCTTCCTCTCGCAAACATACACACGCACAATCCTCATCGACCCTTTCCATATACATGGACCTGCCTACGTGTCTCATGTACGCACATTATCTTTACGCCTGTCTCTCATGCATTGTCTCACACCTCTCTTCCTAATCGACGAGTACGATTCTAGCAGAGCATTCTGTAGGATGCCCCTTAAAGTTAGGTTGGATGAATAGTAATATCAGAGATAAAGGGGTTACCTTAGTCCGAGAACCTAGGGTTACAAATCCTAGCCGGCTTTGTCAATGGACATAGAGTCCTTCACAATTCTGCTATCTTTGTCTTGTACGACTAGTCATCCATGGGTCTTCCTAAACGTGTCACGGGCCGACCAATGTGGCGCAGGACGGAACCGAACGAAGGGCCTCACCTCGACCCACGGGACCTCACGCGGTGACACACCCTCTGCCCCCACGTGTCATTATCTTCTCACACCCACACATACCAACACAAACACCACACACACAGAAAATTTCTCCTGGTGCCTCTGTTCCCTCCCCCCTTGCATATACACACTCAAGGGAATGGAATCTCTTGTCGTGATGTCATATTCGTCTCTCTCTCTCTAGACCACTCTCATTTCTCGTGATATCTCTCCCACGCCCCCCGTCGGCCCCTCTATCCATGCCTCTCTTGAATACGTAATACACACACATACCTCTCTAGGCCCCGCCAAATGCATCAACTACACATTCACACATGTTACATCACATACCCCATTGATCTAAAAAGCCCTCTCTTCACGTTTATTTCGCATACAACATTCCTTTTGAATAAAGTGTGGCCAAAAAATTATTTTAGAGTTTCTACATTTATACAACATTACAAAGTTACATGGAGGAGTACGAACGCTAATTTGCATTGCATGGTGCCCACAATGATATTTATTCCGCACTGTGAATTTGTATATTTTTATACTATATACAAAGTTAGTCATAATAAAGAGAAACGAAGAGCATCCCTCTCTCCATTGCATAACCCCCCTGTACGCCCCTTTCACGTATGCACACAAAACTATCTCCAGGTCCTCTAAAAGTAAGCCCCGAGAAAATTCACGCATGTTTCATCTTTCTCTCGCGATATATGCAATGACGATCATTGTATTTGAAGCGAAAGCACGATACGTACATTGGACTTCGGAATCCACTCATTACGGTCACCATTTACGTTCAGTGGTTATTATACAGTCACGGGCTCACCGTACAACTCTGCATTTGCTCATGACATGACTAGTTGACCAGTTAAACGCTCCACGTGGCACCTCTAGTGTTGCATCACATTATCTCATTACCATCGTGCCCACCTGTCAACTTGTGTCTACTCTACATCTACACTCTTATAAAATACATAAAATACACTCTTATAAAAAACAGAGTTGGTGATGATGGTGTGCCTGCCATCCTGCAATATAGGCCGTCCGATTTATATCTGACGGATAGGAAAGAAACTATGGCAATTTTGCAAAAAGGTACCCACACACCTCTCCACATTTGCTGGTGTGGTGATTATACACACACGCACGCATGCACACGAACTGCATCCACGTAACACTCACACAAACACATGCACCCACGCACGCATGCAACACTCACACGTACACACGCAGCCACGCACGCACGCAACACTCGCACGCACGCACGCAACACTCACACGCACACACGCACGCATGTATGCACACACCAGTACACCACACGACCAACACACACTCTCACGCTCAAGTGCTCAACCTACACGTGCATGCGCACACATCAGGCCCTGACAGACACATACACAACCAGGTGATTCCCACGCACGGGTTGGAGCCTTGTCACGCCTGCGTAAATTTGTGTTTATCTGACCTTTTGCCTATGCGAACTGACAGGTGGGACCCACAAGGAACGTGGTCAATTTAACTAGTCAACATGGCGCCACGCAGACTATTTGGCCGGTCAACAGAGTGCAATTCGATGCTGAACTGTGAGCAAGTGACCGTATAATCACCGCAAAACGTATATAGTGACCATAATCAGCTTATTTTGAAGTTCGGTGACCGTATTACGCTTTTCTCTCTGTAGGCCCTCCAAAACTACATCTCTACACGTTCTCGCATGTTACATCTAACAACTATGCAATACAGCACTACTACTACACTCTAACACAAAAAATCATATGTGTTTTTAGTTTTACTAGATGTCATATTGTTACTTATAATTATTCAGTTTGCATACATTAAAATTGCCTTTGAAATGTATGGCCAGTATCATCTACCGCGCAAGAAAAATCTCGCCCTTTCCTGTTTAATCGGGTTTCTCTCGATGGATCGTGCGAAACAGCAAAACTATAGTACTATACAGTACTACAAGTGACAGGTCACTGGGCCGTCGTGTCGTCTACTCCTCCGTCGTAAGCATGGAGCGCGCGCTTTAATAAATCTTCTAGTCCCTTTCGCCGACATGTGGGACATCAAGCTACTGGGTCCACGTGCCATACCGGAATACAGTGCAGAGCAGCCGGGGTGAAGCACCGCAGTCATGGCGCCGGTTTAGTAATGAGCAATGAGGCGTCAAATCACAAAGTTGCACCTTTCCCACAGTTAAGTTGGAGGGACGAAGCAACCATCACATCATTTCACTCGTTGCTGAATCCGCTTCTCCCTCATCTTCTTCAACTTAACCACGTGTTGCTTCTGCCGTTGTTCTGCCTCATGTGGGACGCGGATCGGCTTGGTAAAGCACTGACACATGGGACCCCATGTTAGCAAACGGCCTGGACAACGTCCTCCGAAAACAAGAAGCCTAATCCTAGACTTACAAAGGGCTACGTAGCTGCTACGTATACTTTCCATCTAATCTATATATGCCCCCCTGATTTTCAGGTGGGGTGGGCCTAATCCTCTCCTTTAATCCAATCAAATAGTGCCACATCACATCAGTTCGTAACTTTACGTAAACCATTACGTGGATGTAGCATTGCTCAAATAAGAAACCTCCCCCGCCATCCGCGCGGCAAAATCACCTCCTTTTTACTAATCTTGATTCTATAATTTTTTAGATCAATATAATTGAGATTTGTATAGATAGCACACAGGAGCAAAACCAAGTGGTACGGTTAAGGGCATCCACAATGTGTAGCCAAATGTGAAAATAGCTTTTGGCATCATGGGAACCATTGTGGACGGTGTTGCCAAAGCCAAAAAGATGGAACCAAAGCTCCCTGATTGATTGATTGAAGGAATAGAAAAATGCAACGTCTCTCCTCTTTCTCCCATGCTTGGACGCATGTAGTACAGTATACAGCATAGAGTCTAGTCCCCTGTCCCTTCTATCACAAATCACAAAGCAGTGAGGCGTCAAATCACAAAAGCACTCACGAAGCAACCATCATTTCACTCTTCGCTGACTCTGCTTCTCCATCGTCTTCTTCGAGAAACCATCTCACCGCACTAGTACTCCTAGTCTCTACTGTTGATGTCTCAGTTGGTAGTTTCCGTTCCGGGTTTATTTTCGTCCCACCACATTCGTCCGGTTTTTTTCATCTCCCCTCCCCCCACCCCACGCATGCAGCCCAAAAAAAAGACGCTGCAAAAAAAAACCAAAGCCTATCGATCCCCTCGAAGACACAGCGCTGCCCTCGTGCGATCTCAGAGGTCACAGGCGCCGCCTCCCCTCTATCGCCAACTCCGACGTACGATCTTGCCACCGCCGACCTCCTAGAGAAGACGTCGCCCGCGGACGTCCGGGATCGCCACCGCGGACTTAAGGGATCAACGTCGTCGACCTCCCAGAGGAGACGCCGCCGCCGCCGACCTCTGAGGGGAGACGCCGCCGCCACCGCCGCTAAACCCTAGGCATCCACCACCGTGCTCCCGCCGTCGGGTTCCGCCTGCGTTCGCTACCATGCGATCGCCTTCCTCCCTCAGGTTCATCTTCCCTCTTTTCTCTATTTGGATCAAGACGGAGAGAATCAGACCTGAGACGGAGAGAATCAGATCAGGATAGAGAGACGGAGATGAGGATTGAGTCCATGGGATCCCTTGCTAAAATTGAGAGGGAGGGAGGGAGGGAAAGGGTATCCTTGTGCAGGGCTGTGCGGACCTCGTTCAGATCATGATGCATTGCCTCGTTCAGTTTCTGCTATGTTCTCAAACCGTTCTTCTTTTCATGTACTAATGTATGTCCTGCTAGGAGTAGTACCACCGTAGTCTTCTTTCTCTGTACTCCAAAATCTGAAAGAGGATGTCAATTATGTGATCGGAAAGATACCACCTATATAAAAAGAAAAGTCACCAGTCATCATCACTACAAGGTATTCAAGTAAGGAAGCATGCGTTTGTTGAGTTATGCAAGGCCATGCTTCCGTGTTTTGTGTGGATGCTGGAACGCACAGGCATCTTATCTTCTTGCTCCTTTATACCAAATTTTGGTATTTTATCTTTTTAACTGACAGAACCACTCTATATTTGTCGGCATGGAAATTGGAATAGACATTGTAGATCCAGTGTGATAATATCATAGCTGCGCTAAGTAAATGTACTATTGTTTAGAATGATAGTCTCACTATTTTTTTAAGTTAGGATGGTTTGGCTTACTAATTGTACAGTTTTAAATTTTTTTTGTTCAATTTGCTCTCTGCCATATTATTCTATTTTTGAGAGTTCATGAAGTCATTCTGAAATGTTATTTTTCATGTTGCTCAGCTCCTTTTCTCTACGCTCTGTCAGGCTGCAACAGCCTAACTTTCTATTTTCTATCTGGGCTCCACTTTCAGTAGTAGGATGCTCAATTGCAACCCAAGGTGTATATGCCCCTACTTCCCCAAGGTACTCAAGCCCCATGCCTGGGGCGACTTCAGCCACTGGACAATAGTTCCACCTTAATTTGTTCCATATATGTGTTGCAGTATCAATGCATTTTCCATTCAACTTTCTAAAGATTTTTGTTCACAGATGTGTGCTGCTGTGAGGCATGTAGCACCACTTCTCCTGACTGCTATAATCAGTGGAAGATCTCATGACATGGTATGTGGTTCATGTTTTCTGTACCTCTTGATATTTGACTTTGTGAAACTAACCGAATTGTACTAAAGATAGGCGTCATGGTCTCATGGAATGGACATCATGGGGCTTATTAGGAACTCTGAGTTCAGCGGGCACCATGCCGAAAGGTGAAGCAACTTTTGGTATTTTGTTATAGCACGATTTGTTCTTCTATTTCCTAAACTTGATCGCTCACTTGCTTTCTTTCACATGGTAAAGAGGTCAATCTCTTCCAATACACAATCGCTGAGGTATATATCAATGTCTAAAGGTTAAAAAAGACCCAGGTTATACCATATGGTTTAGGTTGCTCACCTTGGTGGCTGACTAGGCGTTCAAAAATCTTAGTGAGAGTATAAAGGACATTGTTGATGGTGCAATAATGGAACACAAAAAGTTGTGTGTGTGTGTGTGTGTGTCGCACGACCTGGGAGTCTACATCTAAGAGTTCCTTTCAGTTTTCTATCAGAAACATTTCTTTATAAAAGTTCTGTTGGACACTTATCTTCTCTTTACTTATCGTTTTGTGGGACTACGAAAAAGTTCATCTGTGTGTAACTACAGGGTTCTCGAAGTCCGCCCTCTCATTGACAGGGTGAAAGTTGTGGAATTTTTGCTTTAACTGCCCGGAGTAAGATGACAGGACATACAAAGATGCATTCAAGGTAAGCTCCAGTGAGATTAGGTGTTCATAAGACAATTCTTTCAAGTTGCAACCTACATTGTGCTGTCTCCGTTCATCAAGTTATGAGCACCAGCTCTAGTGAAATTAGATGTTCATCCAGCCATACTCCTAGGTGGATTTCTTTGGTGTGCTTATTATTGTGTAGTTAGTGGTTATGCACATGCCTCATCATCTGATATTTCTGCAGTAGTTACTGAAAGCAATCTGAGGACAAAGCTTTGATTGTTGTTGTAGTTGAAGATTCAGAGTTGCAAGGCAGGCACAGTTAACAGGGATAAGAAACTATCGAAGATTTATCAAACCAGATATATGGGCTTGGTTATGCACTGAATCATTGTGGAGGACCTCGGGTAATTAGGCCATACAAGAAAATTAAATTTTACTTGCTTTTAAATGTTTAGGGGGTAGATGATGTTTCATATGCTAGATTGAAGTACGCACCTTTTAAGAGTATCACGGATACTCCAGTCACCCATAAAAATGGAAGTACTGAAAATTAGTTTGCAAGGAAAATAACTAAATAGTGAGTCCGAGCAAACCTACTGCCTAGATTACATGAGATCATTTTAGCTCTAAGAGTTTCTTTTATCTTTTTTTACATTCTGGTAAACATGTGGGTGAATAACTGTTAGAAATTGTTCTGTATGTACACGTGCATTCTACTAGAACTGATGCTGGAAAGAATAAAAAGTTCTATAATATTTGTAAGCCAAGCTGTGGAAAAGCTCACTCCTCACAGTAGATTACCATCGTCTACGTATCTGCTTTGTCGAAACAGAGTCCACAGGTTTACTCATGTCATCTGTTTTTTGTTGTTTGAGGGAAGGTTTGTTAGGAGCCCATCTCTTCTGCAGCAAGCCCTGCAGAAAGAGAGCTAGATATAATGGTACTTGCTAGCCTTTTAATGGACACTTCCTTTTGGCCTTTTTTAGTTTCTCTAATTAGGTAAGATACTTCAATGAGTGAGAATTTTTTGTTCCCTCCCTTTTTCATTGTCTTTTGAGTTTTGCTTTTTGGTGAGAGGAGGATAGAGATACACAATTGCCGTGGGGATCAGAGATTAGGTGAGGTCACATTGTTTGTCTCGGCTTTACAGTGTGAGCTAAAGGAAGAAAATAAAGTAATGTCAGAATATTACAATCATATATCTAGACATATCTCTACTCCTAATGGAGCAGTTGGAAAATAAAAGCCGGGAGAAGTATGTCCCCTCCGTCCTCCTCCCGCGACGCGCGTCACGGGAGCAACCCTTGCGCCGCCGCCGCCGGGACCCCCTCCTCCTCCCCTTCTCCCCTCCCATGCCGCCGCCTACGAGCAAGGTCGAGCGAAGCCCGGTCGGCTCCGGCGGTGTGTGTGTGGGGGGGGTCTTCCCTTCACCGTGTGGCCGCGTGTGGCGCAGGCTGGCGTGGCCGGCGAATGCGCCATGCGAGTAGGGGGCATGACGACGTGGCCTCTGAGTGTGGGGCGGCGACGCCTGGCTAGGTGCTCATACGAGTGGCTCTACGGCGGGGGGTGGCTGCGATGTTGCCGGCGGCTGCGTTTGTGCGCGCCCAGATCTGGCAGCGGCTGCGCCGGCGCGTTGCGCTGGCTCAGCTGTGGCCTGGGTGGCTCGACACGCGCGGGAGCTCGGCGGGCGGCGGCTTGGGTCGCCGCTGCATCTCGTCATCCGGCTGTGTGGTCACTAGTGGTGGATAGCGGCCGCTGGTGAGATTCATCTTGTCCAGCCACGGCGCAGGTCTGAGTGCGGCTCCAATCCAGCCCCTGCTGAGCTTGCACATGTCGCGACATAGGGCTGGGACCTTTCCCAGTGATGGCCACAGTTAAGGGATGGATCCGACGCAGGGAGGGCCACGGAACCATCCTTGCCTCCTGTCAGGTGGCGCACTGGGAGCTCGTCCTTGCACGGCCTGGCAGGGCGGGGCGGTGGCGGCCAAGTGCGGCTGGCCCGGGGGTGGGCCTCGGACCTAGGGACAGTCCAAGGGCAGGGAAGGTGGTGCCTTCCCGCCCGTCTCTTTGCCTCTCATGGCTGCAAGCTTTGGTAGGGGATGATGTCGGGACCATGGGTGTTGGGGCGGCGGCCCTGGAGGTGGGAGGCGTGGGCTCATGGGCGGAGCTCACGCCTCGGGTGTGAGCTAGCTGCCGTGACCGTGCGGGGGGTGTGGTGGTCAGGGTGCGACAACCGGAGGGGTAGGTCCGGCGGGCCTGGTTTGTTGTGCCTTGCCTCGGGGGCTGTGAGGACTTCCCGGGGTGAAAACCTGCTTTGGCTCTGCCAAGCTAACGGCGACGTCGCCTATGGGCGGTGCCTCCTTCTTGAAGGCGTCGTCGCGGCTCCTATACATGCTCCGATTGCTCCGAAGGAAACCTTGATCTTGGGATCGGGCGGTGGTGATACTCCTGTGTCGTGCCCTTCTTGAAGGCACCGCCTTGGAGTGTTCGGCTTGTCGTGCACAGCTCTCTCTCTCTCTTCACGGTGACTCGCTCACGGTTGAGGTCTTCGAAGACTACCAGTGGTGCTATCCCTGCCTACATGTAGTTGCTTGGAGTGGATGGGGGTGATCTAGCAATTCATATACACCCTTGTATCTTGCCTTGTGTGTGTGTTGTTGGGTGAGTTGTATGTGTTGGTTTGTATGGTGATCGTTGCTTTATGTATAAAGCGGGGCACGAGCCTTTTTCGGTAATGAAGCATTTGGTTGTCTCCGTTCCGGGTTTTTTCGTCCCACCTCCCACCTTCGTCTGGTTTTAGGTTGAATTCTTGTTCTCTAGATCCACCTTCACCGACAGCACGCGTTGGTCTGTGACCTCCCACCAGCAGCGCCTTGAGGTCACCCACAAAAGCGACCAAGCAATTCCACGTTGTCACCCTCTACTACTTCGCCAACTACATCGAGGAGGTCGTGGGTGAGAGCTACTGTCCTCCTTGGAGAACATGCTCGTGCCCCATGCGTACAAAGAAGAGCTAAGACACTCGCATGGGTGCTCAAGGAAATACACCAGATTGAGCGAGGTTAGATTAAAGTTTCTTCATTCTTCACTAGCTTTTCTTGTGTCTTTAGGTATTTCAGATAAGTATCGTATGCTGCCTACAACATGTAAGGGAAGCCAAAAATGATTACAAAATATTTATGCTTCTTTATAGTTGTCCATTTGGTTCTAAACTTTGTTGAGTGGCAGACATATTTTACATTAATTAATAAATAATGTTGCTACACACGTGAGTTGGTTTGCAATGAAGTGGGCAGGTAGACATGTTTTTGTTGAATAAATATTTTTCATAAATACGGGGGCATGAAGATAATCTATTCTTTCTTTACTCCATAGACAATGGGACAATGTTCTTTTTGTGTTTCAGAGTAAAAAAACAGACTCTAATCTGAATCTAACGAGTAAAAAAATATCGTTGTGTTTCAGAGTGTTACACAATTTATCAACAAGAGCAAAGACTCTAATCTGATGATGTAGACAGCTTTAATGTGACAGAGGATCATGGTGGTCGATGGATTGTGCACCCGGTAGTGGACTAAGAAAGGAACATTATTTATGGAACACAATGATATTCAGAGCAGCCCTGCACTATGTGAGATTTAGAAGGTATTCAAATTAGTGTTTGTTGATAACTGCAAATTCTGTGTGTCCGAGTTTCATATTTTTCTATCCCTGTCAACATACTAATCCGTTGTTCTTTGATGTGCAGTTGGTACTGCCGGCGGATGCATCCATCTGCTAATCTCCTGGCACCGCGTAGACGGAGCCAAACGAGTTGGGGCCTCCAGCCGGCTGGTAGTGGACAACAACACCGGGTTTGTTAATTACTCAACAAGTCACAGATTGATCTCTTTTTTGATTGGTTTGGTGTGGATTATTAGGCCTGCCGCGCAATCATAGATTTATCTTTTGCTTTATGTGGGTGGACAGAAACACCCTTTCTAAAGTTTTGTAGGTATTGTAATGAAGCACAGTAACACACTCCAGCATTCATTCTTTGCTTGATATTAGCAAACAATGTAAAATAACCAAGCTCACAACATTCTAAAGCGGTCTATTAGCTACTTCAGCAGACAACAGACAGAAAGAAGTAAGCAGTATTTGATTTGCTCATACCCGTGGAGGCATCGAATTCTGCCCAAAGTTTGTCGCAGCACTAGTGGTCAGCGGCGAGGATGAGCACCCACACCCGCTCCTTGTTGCCGGCCTCTGCATCCTCCTCCCACGAAGCGGGTCTATGCGGGGAGTTGATCTAGAATATGCTATTGTTAGATATAACAAATATGTGACAAGAAATAAACAAGAACTATGTAGTACAATATATGTGTCACACAGTATACTTTGAAAATGTGTAATTTGAGATTCTGATATAGATGTGGGCCTGTAACACACCTTGAACATGCACTAAAAATTGTTGTTTACAGTCTGATTTCTAAACCTGATGAAAACCCCTATTTAAAAAGGATTTAATAGAATTTGTAGTGATTCTTTTGTCATATTGATAATATATTGCAAATTATGCTTGATGGTTAATTTCTTGGCATGAAAGGTGCTTATTTGAAATTTGGTTACTACTGAAATTTTGTCAAGATACTTGGACTTTCATTGTTCAGTCAGGTCCCAATCCAGAGTTAACCTGAGACAATAGAAAGTACTGTCTGCGTAATTATTGATGGTTCTGGAATAAGGATTAAACCAAATCAACCAAACAAATCCACGAGGATGCCTTTTTTGGTAGCTAGCCAGGTTAAACTTTTCAATCCGTGCTCAGCCCTGTACTCATAGGTCCATTGTTACAATATTTATGAAGCACCACATTTCCAATACATTTATTAAGCACCCTACCAATGTCAAATTTTCAGATCTTGCGTACTTTCTTGTGGTACATGCCAACAAATTTTTGTATAGTCTATAAAAAAACGACGACTGTCCGGTCTAATCATAAACGTAGCCTAATCATAAAAAATGAAGTACACAAAAACTTAATAAACATAGTTGTTACAGTTTTTTATTAACCTTTTTTTACAATCTTTCAGATTATTCAGAAAATGAGTTCCACAATTTTTTATTTAGAGAAAGAGTTACCACCATTTTTTTAGAAACAACTTTCATGTTCTTCTTTAGAAACATCTTTTACCACTATTATGAAAATATCTTGAGATTAAAGATTACAGCTGCAAAAAATGTAACAGCTGCATGATGGTTAATCAAATCAAGGATGGTCAAGAACTTGCAGATGCTACGTTTTTTATTTTGAAGTTAAGTCTCAACTTGGAGCATTGGAGCATTTGAGAAATCTCACCGCCAAGTCGACATCCAGCAATGGCATCTAGAGCACAAAGGTCTAAAATTGAAAAGTACACAATCTGTCGAAATGCTCTCACCATCTCATGAAATCTAGGTGTCATCCAACGTTGCCCTTGCCCGCATCTGCATCAGTCTCCAACTTTGTTACAATTAATATATTAACGCACATTGCTCCAAAGGGATATATATGAAAAGACAATAGAATAGAAAACCATAGAAACATGGTGGAAATGACTAAACATAATTACTATATGCACATCTTTGTAGAGATGGTAAGAAAAAAAGAAATTTCTTCCTCTGCTCCAAGTGTGACACCTGTGAATCTTTCAGTTGTAGAAGAAGACAGAATGGAGATTTGATTAATGTGCCTGCTCATTTTGAAGATCACAACAACATTTACTACATCACAATGCACAAGAACCTAACGGTTACGTCAAACAGAGTTTGGAAATCAACAATCATGAGTTGTGAGATAACAAAATAATCACATCTGACTTGGTCACTCAAAAGAACTTATGCAGGTGAGAACCCTTACTGTGCTACTGCTAACGCCATAATTTATTCCTACAAAGCCCAAAATATATAGCATTTTTCAGAGAAAGGTAACAGCCTCAACAGATTCTAGATAAGAAAAGGTCACAGAAGTGCATGAAGCTGGATTTGAGAGTGAGACTGAGAAGAAAACACTACGGGGTAATCAAAGTACAACAGGTGATTCAAATAGAATGTTTAGGATACATATGTTTACAGTTGAGTTTCAGTTCGTAGAAATATAAAGTTTGGTACATCTGGACTGAAACAAAGCTGGAAAAAATTGTACCTTCGCAGTGTGATTTCCCTGTCAAATACCGAGCATACTATCAGTAGGCTGTGTAGCAGGCCAACAGGCAGCAAGCTAGCAACTCAGCCTGGGTTGGCCAAACCGACGGCACGGCTCAGCTTGAGGTAGAAATCCTCAAGTCGCCCTCGGCTCCGGAAATCGCCCTGGATGGCTAGATCCACGGAGCGGCTCACCGACGGCCGGATCCGGCTGCTCACCACGACACCTGGTCTCACCATTGCTCACTGGACCCGGCCGAAACAGATAACCATGGCGGGGACCAAGGAGTGGAGGGGATGGGAGGCGGCAGGGGTGTGCCAAGGTGGGGAGTTGTGGCGGCTGGGATGGCGTGGCCGAGTGGGTTGGCGGCGGCGACGATGTGGCGGAGAGAACGAGCGAGAGGGTGAGAGAGTGTGGTCTTGTAGAGGTGTGCCATGGGGTGAGAGAGTGAGAGGGTGGCAGCCGTGAGGATAAGTCAGGATAGGTGGAAAAACTAATTTGGTTTGTCTCTTTTGTTTTACATGTTTATGTGATTAACAACTTGGTTCTTTCTTAGACCACATTACAAAGTACACGTGGAGCCTGGCACTACATCCAGCACCCAACATGTAACAAAGCAGGATCTAGATAGTGAGTTCAATTTAAATTAGCATAAATTAACAAGCAAGCATGACATTGTTTATACAACAGATGCACAGCAATGTTAAACTCCTAGACTATGCTCGGCGCGGCTTGGCAGGGAGAGGAGGATGTGGGTGGCGCGAGAGGTTGTCGGGCAGAGAAGGAGGTCAGCAACAGCGTGGCGGAGAGAGGATGATGTACGTGACACCATCGAGGGTTTAGAGGGAAAGGAGACATGACAACTGGCGTGGAGAGGAGGTGTCGAACGACGCCATGGAAGGAAGAGGAGGATGAGGACCATCAAAGTTGTGGAGGAAGGAGGAGGGGGCGGCTGACATCGTGGAAGGGATAGGAGAGGTCAGGAGACGGCATGGAGCGAAGAAGAGGCGCCACTCCTGCGAATGAACCTGACGATCACATTCCTGATATTGTGCATGAATATCATAAGCGCATCAAGCTAATCTTAATTTGTAATAGGTTATTAGTTGAATCATCGCTCTCTATGTATACATCGTCAAATTACTTTTTTTACCTTCTTACATTGCAAGTGAAGTGGATTTCAATTATTACTCAATTGCACTCGTGCTATATTTTCTATACATGTGAAATTTAACATGCATTATGTTTATATATAATTTTAACAAGATATTCCAAAAGCATGTGGCAATGCACGGCCGTTCTACCTCTCTTAAGATAAAAATAAAAATAAATGCCAATAAAATTCTAACAATAATAAATGTTATCAAAGATTGATATAGCTACCTATCACAAAAGAGGTAGGAGTAGTATGTTCTAGAAGATGTGTTTTTCTGTAGTGTTTCTAAATGGTAAATTGTATGGTTTCCACCACCTAAGAAAAATGTCCTACACTGATTTGATCTGTTCGCTCGCTCCCCCCCCCCCTCGCGGGCGACATGTGAATCCCCGACCCCCCCTCTCCTCCAATCCCTCCCCGTCTTTCCCCCCTGCCACCGCCGGCGTGGTCCGCCAGGTTATTCCCACGCGGTGCTGGCAGAGGCGGGCCGTTCTTTCCCCGCTCACGCGTTGGGGGTGGGGGCGGGGGCTGATGGCGGTGGTGCTCCTCGGGCGAAGGCAGGCCGTTCTTTCCCCGCTCACGCATTGCAGGCCGTGGGTGCCCCTGATGCGGCGGCGCGACCGTTGGCTGCAAGGTGCGTGGTGGTGCGGCTGGCTGGCGGCGTCCACTCCGCCCAGATCTGGGCCCTTTTGGGCCCCATCTGGGTTGGGGCGAGCCGGCGGTCCGATGTGCGGCGGTGTGTTTCCCTGGTGGTGGTGGTGAGGCATCGGGGGGTGCGGGTGGTGGCAGCTTTGTCGGCCGTCATGCTGCAGTGTGGCAACAAGGGCTGCCCTGACCCATTTGGGCTCGGTCGGGCCAGTAGGGGACTGGTAGGCCCCTGTCGTCACGTCTGGTCGGCTTCGCGCCAGCGGCGAAGGTTGTCCCCTCTCATCGGCTGAGTTGCGGATGCCCCCGAGCCCCTTGGCTCCTCTTCCCTCCTCTAGAACTCCTGTCGGTGGCCTCAGGAGATGACAAAGTTGGTTCAGTGAACGTGGTGGCAAAGGCTGGTGGGCGGCAGGTTGGTTGGTAGACTTCAGATCGTCCGGGGTGGTGGTGGTTGTGTCTGGGTTGGTGAAATCCCTGGCGGCTCGTCCGACATCGACGTGGTGCCGCCTGCAGGCGCCGCCGGACCTCCCTAAAGGTCGTCGGGTATACGCCTTCCCCACTGTCGTCTACGTACCGAGCGAAACCCTAGGACTTGTCCGGGCAGCGGTGGCATCATCGTCGCATTACTTCTTGAAGGTGTTGCTCGGTACGCGACGCTTCGGGTGCTAGGAGCGCGGTGGTACTTCACCGGAGGGTGCAGCAGTTACCGGTCATCTTTGTTTCGTTGATCTACCGGTGTCGGCATTTGTTTCTCTTTCTTTTTCTCTCGTTTTTATTTTGGGCTTGTTTGTGTTACGGCCCAAGTGAGCTGGTTGTATCGGATGGTTGCTTTATAATATAAAGCGGGGGAAACCCTTTATCGTCAAGCTCCTAAATCCATATTATGTAATAGTTTGTCAGCCAATTGCATATTGCAATGAATTTTCTGGTTGTAACATTTGTATAAAAGGAAAAAAATCCTTCATGTGTTGTTTTTAATTAATGGATAATAACAATGCACATGCTTTCATGAGAAAATCGATTTTAAGAATTAAAAAAGACATTCAAGTGTTATTATCATTTGCAATGCAATGCAGAATAAAGAGGTCAATGTTTGTGTACCACCTTCTTTATTTTGTGTATTAGGTGTATAGGGTCGAATTACATTTTTTTATCAAAGTACGCTGCAAGTGAATTATTCCAATTATTTTTCTGTTTATTATTGCCTATCTTTCTATCTACTCCCTCCTTCCATCTATAGGGCTTAATGCATTTTTCGAGGCTAACTTTGACCAAATGTTAGAGCAATAATATATGACATGCAACTTACAACAAGCATATCATCAAATTCGTATGTGAAAGGATCTTCCAATGACATAATTTTCACATTATATATCCCATATACTATTAATCTTGTCAATAGTCAAAGATGGTCTTGAAAAACGTACTAGGCCCTATATAGATGGAAGGAGGGAGTATGTAAAATTTGACATGCAACAAATACAAATTTTCAAAAGCCCGTGGCAACGCACGGGCAGTCTACTAGTAGTACTAGTAAAGGACTTCCTGGATGCAAATAAGGCGGTTGTCTCGGCTTGCAGGCGGCACTTGCGAACGACTTACCGTGGTCTCCCTCAATGGTGTTCTCCGTCGAACGCACTTCGCCAAACCACCAAAAAAATATACCATCGACGTCACCGCAATGGGGAAGGAAGTCAAATATAGTTACTACCTCCATTTTTTGTACACAAGGCCAGTATATCAAAATTACAATTTGCAAAGGGCCACTAACACTAATCGAGGCAAAATTGATGGGGTTAGCAACCAAGGACATTAATATCCCCTGCATGCATGCGGAAGTGAGAAGGTTGGTTTGCATGGTGCTGCATTAATCAAGCGATGAGGAGTGAGATGGTTAGCTCTTTGGTCTTTGGAGAAAAAATACGCATTAATTGACATGTGAAGCGAGGATTTGTATCGATTAAATCCCGCGAAGGAAAACCCCGCCTTTCTTTTTTAACACTAGTACTCCTAGTACGTACGTACTTATCCTGTTTGGGTCTAGGCCTTGCATTGCCAAACTTTGCCACACATTTTTGCCAAGCTTGCCTAAAGTTTTCAAAATGAGAAGGAGGTACACTTGCGCACGGCTGTCGCGGTCGCACCGCACCCTCACACGGTCGCTCCTGCACGCCGCGGTCGCACCGCACCCTCACACAGTCGCTCCTGCACGCCGCAAACCCAACCAAGGGAACGCACCCTCACTGACACGTGCTGTTGCATGTGAACAAACCAAACTCAGCCATCCTATCGCTGACACATAATTTTCGTTCATAGAGTATGTTTATCCAACCACATGTTGGGGAGTATCCGTACGGCCCGTGCGGTGGTCTGTTGGGGAAGAAGAAGAGGTGAGGAAGAAGGAAAGAAGGGTTAGGAGACGTAGGATATTCATCCAACCGCCTGAAATGGTAGACTGACCCAAGTCAGGCGACTTGCATAACAAATAGATGTTTTTACACAGCAAAAGATCCATGAAAACAACAACCTAAAGAAAAATTATCACTGCTCGCGGAAAGAGACGGCCTCGTCGTCTTTGGCTGCCGGCGCGAACCAGCCGTCGCTGCCGACGTGTGTCTCCGCACCGTGGTTGTCCTCGACCTCCAGCTACTCGTTCAAGCGGAGCGTGTGGGCACTCTGCACGGACGAGAGCATAGCCCGGTTCAAGTCGAGGACGTCCGGTTCCGCCTGCAAGAGGGCCTCGATGGCAGCGGCATCCGCGCGCTCCGTGTCGGGTCGAGCCTCCGCCGCCCGGTTCAAGTCCAGGACGTCCGGTTCCACCTGCAGGAGGGCGTCGGTGAGAGCGACATCCGTGCGCTCTGTGTCGAGTCAAGCCTCTGCCGCCCGGTTCAAGTCCAGGACGTCCGGTTCCGCCTGCAGGAGGGCCTCGATGGCAGCGGCATCCGCGCGCTCCGCCTCATGTTGAGCCTCCGCCGCCGGGTTCACATCCACGACATCCGGTTCCACCTGGAGGAGAGCTTCGATGGCAGCGGCATGCGCGCGCTCCGCGTTGAGTTGAGCCTCTGCCTCCCGGTCCTCCTTTAGTATCGCCATGTTGAACCGCTGGTCTGCCTACACCATGGGGGACTCGGACGCCGGCACGAAGTCGACGTCCATCGTCTCATACCCATCGGGGGCCTTCTGCGCCGCGACCTCCGCCATGAACATTGGATCGGCTTCCTCCTCCTCATAGCTTGGCTCCAGAGAACTCGGGATTGGCGCGCCGCAAAGCGAGCTTGGGAACGGAGGTCTGTGGCGCCGACCGCCGCCGCGATTTCTGCGCGGCGCTCCGGCGTCAGCATCTTGTAGTAAGTGATCTTGCGGCGCACCATGGCTTTCCGGCGAACTAGGGGACGCTTGATGCGGGCTAGGGGATCGAAAGGTGGGGGAATGGGCTGGAGATTTGGTGTGGTTTTAGGGCAGTGGCTCGCGTAGGCCGAGCAGCGAAGGTACTGGTGTGAATAGTGGTTCCGGTGACGACCAGTCAATCGGTTTTGACTGTACATCGCTCTTGTCGCGTTCGCGTTGCAGCCCGGCACGCAGGACCCACCACGTCGCTCACCGAATGGAACGCGCTTCGTCTTGCGTTTTCGCTCGCTTGTGGGACCGCAGTTGAGAGCAAACCGACGTCCCACCCCCTCCCCCGCCCGCGTCATCTATTATACCACCACTCCCTCCATTTTATGCGGAGTAAATAAAAACAGAGGGAGTATACTACGGATGAGGATCCCCTGACGTGGCCAAACCCATTGAGTAACTGACATGCGGGGCCTAGCAAACATGGGGTCCGCCAGTAAGTGCCCGAAAGGGAGGGTAAGGCAGGGATACCTACGTCAGAGGATCCACTTCCACTATACTACTTTGACCAAATGTTAGAGTAATAATATATGACATGCAAATTACACAAATGTTAGAGTAATAATATATGACATGCAACTTACACAAAGCATACAGGGTCTAATGCGTTTTTCGAGGCTAACTTTGACCAAATGTTAGAGTAATAATATATGACATGCAACTTACACAAAGCATACAGTCAAATTCATATGTGAAAGGAGTTCCCAATGATATAATTTTCACATTATACATCTCATGTACTATTAATCTTGTCAATAGTCAAATTGGAAACCATCTCGAGTACAAATCTAGGAGTACGTACCAATCTAACAATATTGATTGGGCGTTTTTGAATGTTGATACCTTTTTTATCAAAGTAGAGATACTTTGACTACACATAAAACTTATATGTAAACTAGAAAGGATAGGGGGAGTATATTGTATGTTCATAAATGAAACGAACATTGAATACCCTTTATATATGATTTGCGGATGCTATGATCACCGGTTCAAAATTTTGAATCCGCCTTAGGTATCACGTGCCCCCACTCGTTCCCTCTCGATTTCATCTCGAGGTCCGGAGATCTATTGAAAGAGGACTAGGGTGGGTACATGCGAATGATACTCGGCGGAATGTTCGAATGAGGCATGCGGGGGGATGGACTCGACTGGAGGGCGACATGATCGATGGAGAAGAGGGTTGGAGAGGAATGAGAAATAAGCAAACGCCACATGATTATACTTGAACGGCTCAAATAAACAATAAGTTGTCTCGCTTGGCCTACATAGTGAAAGGCCTAATGCGCAACGTGGAGCACTGACGCTCGAATATGGCCGGGAAAACAGGGAAACCGACATGTGGGGCACACCCGTCGGGACGACGTAGCGCAAACTAGTCCAATGGAGGAGCTGGCCCACGACCTCCTCGCCACCGACAACCGTTCATGTGGGTCGTTGGGGCCAACAACGGGGCGCTGCTCCAGCACCGCCTCTGGACACGGCGACCGCGGTGAGCGACACGCTCATATCGTCGCTAGACACGGTCGGTGTCAGTGTGCCGAGGGTGGCGTTAGTGTTGTGGCACGACCAACGGTATGTTTGGTTTGTGCCCAAGGTTTCCCCATCAAAGCATTGGGTAGCCAAAATTTTGGTTGAGGTATTGGTTGCCCATGATTTGGCCGACATTGGCAAGAAAAATGAACTAGAGTTAGCTAGAGTTCATTGGCATGCCAAAGAAATGGCAACCATCCAAACAAAGACCAATCTTTGGGTCATGACCAAAATTTTGGTTGAGGTATTGGTTGCCCATGATTTGGCCGACATTGGCAAGAAAAATGAACTAGAGTTGGCTAGAGTTCATTGGCATGCCAAAAAAATGGCAACCATCCAAACAAAGACCAATCTTTGGGTCATGACCAATTTTTTGGTAAGGTGCACTTTGGCCACAATCCAAACACACCCCAACAGCCGGCTCGTCGAGGATGCACGGGGCGCCGCGACGCGTCCGCGGAGTGGTGTAGCGCGGCCAACTGCATCCTCTGGACCTGAGACCATGCCTGGTCATCTTGCTTTTTCAATGACATGCGGGGATCGCATGTGAGCAAAGGGCATCTCCAACGTTGCCACGACCGCAGCTGACTACCCTGGCACACCAAAACCCTCATCCCTCGCGCCGTCGCGCGGTGCATTTCCAGCCGGCGCCAGCTGCCCGCATTCATGCCGTCCGTTCGTATGTCGTCGTTAAGAGGCTCGGTGCCCGAGGAACCAACTCCGGCAACTTAATGATGCACCCGGACGCTTGGCCTCACCGGAATGCGCTACTTAAAGCGGCAACGCCCAGCTAACCTCCACACCATAGCGCATCGTCCTCCTACCTGGCACCACATCCTCCATGACCGCAAGTGCTAACGCTCTGCGGGAGAGCTTGTCTTCGGGGATGAAGCTCGAGGTCGCCGCCCTCGCTCAAGTCGCCTCTCGCGACGCAATAGCAGCGTAGCCGGACGCGGACGCGACCGCACAAGCGGTGGCCATGCTGGCGGCCGACGACGGGAGCACCGTCAGCCACGCGTCCTACTTGCCGCCGTCTAACGTCTGGCACCGCCGAGGTCGGGGACTCCTCCGAGGATGAGTAGGGCATGGGAGGCGGCAGGGCATGGTGTGCCAACTGGCCGGTCCGTATCCCGTGTTCTAATCTTCCTCGCCGGCGACCGCACCTTCACTTCACGGGTCTTGAACCCCGCCCCCATACATAGAGATCGCAGATGGAGGACGTCGGTCGCCGCCGTAGAATAGGTTTAGGGTCGGGTTTCTTTTATTTTTCTGTCCTATAAAAGTTCGAAATATAATGAAAATCTGCCGTGTTTGCATTAATCTCGGCCGGTGTATATGAACTTTCACAATAATATACATATTGTAGGAGTACTAGCAAGATGCCCGTGCGTTGCATGAAAGATGAAGATCTTGTGGGAGAAAAGGATGAACGAGGGAAAGCCTTATTTGCAAATGTGGAGAGGAGTGCGGGTAAATTGTCATAGTTTCCTTCCTATCCGTTAGATATAGATCGGATGGCCTATATTGCAGGATGACAGGCACACCATCATCACCAACTCTGCTTTTTATTGAACCGAGACAAATCTAACATGCGAAGTAAAATAAACACATAGTGTCTATACATACACAAATTATCATAGGCATTCCAATAGTACGTCCACTACACATTCACGCATTTCACATCTTTCTACATCTATGGGAACCTAGGAAAGGGTTAACGTAAATTGCCTCTCTCTCTCTCTCCTCCCCTGATTTTCATCGTGGTGGGCCCCTCCCTCCCCCCAATCTACAATCAACAGCTCAGACGTTTCACATTACGTTAATTACGTAACTGGGATTACGTAGGTGTAGCATTACTCATCCTAAAAAACCCAACTAAGCCAACCTCCCAGCATATCGCGCGGGAAAAGACCCGGCCGCGCCGTTTTAGTCGGGATTACCGGATTACTAGTAGTAGTATCGATGGATCGTGCGAAGCAACAATTTTTTTTGAGGGGCCGAAGCACCTAGTTTAAAAGGAAAAAAGGCGGTACACTCACAGCACTACTGTCACGGTCGCATTGCACCCCACACACGTTCGGTCCTGCACACGGCTCACGCAAACGGAACGCGCTTCGGCTTGCCTCTTCACTGACACGTGGGACTGCACTTGTAGAAACCGACCATGCGCCAAACTCCCCCCGCCCACTGCGCGAAAATCCTCCCCCCCCCCACACCCAAAAATTCCCACCAAATCCGATTCAACCGCCCTTCGGCCAACTAGCCAATAATATTCCACAAACCCCCCTCCCCCCTGACCCCCTCCACTCCATTCGCACCGCCAAAGCCGCCCTCCCCGCCGCGCCGATACGTCGGTGCCGCGGTTCGGCGATCCTCTCGCTCCCATAGTATGCTCTCGTAGACTGCCGTCCTCTAGCCGCGCCGCCACCTCTGGCTACGTTCTTGTGGAGGCGCACGGCGGTCAGCGCCGCCACCACTGGCGACCTTCGTGTGGAGACGCACGGCGGTCAGCTTCTCCCACATATAAGAGCAAAGGCTCGTTCTCCACAGGAGCAGCCAAGATGGGCGGCTCAGCCAACTGCTTTTTGAGGGCCTCAAATGCCTTATCAGCAGCGTCACTCCAGAAAAAATGATCTGTTTTCTTCATCATCTGATACAAAGGAATTGCCTTCTCTCTCAGGCGGCTTATGAACCGGCTTAAGGCTACGATACGACCTGCCAGGCGCTGAACGTCATTGACATACGCCGGCTTAGCCAATGAAGCGATAGCTTTAATCTTCTCTGGGTTAGCTTCAATACCCCTCTCTAAGACCAGAACACCCAAGAGCTTGCCTGTAGGTACACCAAAAACACATTTGATCGGCTTAAGCATCATCTTATAGACCCGGAGATTATCAAAAGTCTCCCTTAGATCATCCAAGAGCGTCTCTTTTTTCTGGATTTGACCACAATATCATCCACATAAGCATGCACATTACTCCCAGTTTCACTGTGAAAGCAATTCTGAACACAGCGCTGATAAGTCGCATGGGCACTCTTAAGCCCAAGAGGCATAGAAACATAGTAGAAGGCTCCGAAAGTGGGTGATAAAAGACGTCTTCTCTTGGTCTTTAACTTCCATCTTGATCTAATGATAACCAGAATAAGCATCCAGGAAACATAAACTCTCACAACCCACCATGGCATCAATAATCTGGTCAGTATTGGGGAGATAAAACAGATCAGCTGGGCAAGCTTTGTTAAGATCTGTGTAGTCAACACACATACGTCAACACACATCCGCACCGGGTTAGCCAACCATTCTGGATGAAAGACCTCCACGATAAACCCGGCTGCCAAGAGTCGGGCCACCTCTTCTCCAATGGCCTTACGTCGTTCTTCATTGAAACGACAAAGAAACTGTTTGACCGGCTCAAATTTAGGATCCACATTAAGAGTGTGCTCAGCGAATTCTCTCGGTACACCCGGCATGTCAGAAGGTCTCCATGCAAAGATGTCCCGATTCTCATGGATGAACTCGATGAGCACACTTTCCTATTTAGGATCCATATTAGCCCCCACTGTGAATTGCTGAGATGAGTCACCAGGGACAAAGGTCAATTTGCTTAGTATCATCAGCCGACTTAAACTTCAACAAAGGGTCTTGCTCAGTGGTGGGCTTCTTCAAAGGGGTCATATCAACTGGGTCAACATTATCCTTATAAAATTTAGGCTCCTCAGTAGCGCAGGCTGATTCAGCATAGGCAGCGTCTCCTTCTTCACATTCCAAAGCAATCTTTCGAGCACCATGGACTGCAATAGTACCCTTACGTCCTGGCATCTTAAGCTGTAAATAAACATAACAAGGCCGTGCCATAAATTTGGCGTAAGCCGGCTGGCCGAACAAGGCATGATAAGGGCTCTTGATTTTAACCACTTCAAACCATAACGTCTCTACTCTGTAGTCATACTCATTGCCAAAAGCCACCTCCAAGGCAATCTTACCGACTAGATACGCCGATTTACCATGTACCACACCATGAAAAACTGTAGAAGACGGCTTAAGCTCCTTATCAATTAAATTCATCCGGCGAAAGGTATCATAGTAAAGGATATTGCTACTGCTACCACCATCCATGAGTACTTTAGTAAATTTATAACCCCCAACCTGAGGGGCTACTACCAACGCCAGTTGACCCGGGTTATCAACCCAGGGCGGGTGACCCTCTCAACCCACGCTGGCCACTGTTAAGCTGCTTTGGATTACTTTGATATCCCGACTGATGCTGTTGGTTAACCTGACCAGACTGTGGGTTATAACCACCCTGGTTACCATGTCCTTGATATCTAGAAGTTGAGCCACCACCACCAAAGCCGGGCCCCTGTGAGCCGGATCCTGACTCGCCAGGCGGGCAATTATTGTTGCCATGATTCTGATTGAAGTTGGAATTCCTGTACTCTCTCATCATGAAACAGTCCTTCCAAGCATGAGCCGCTGGTTTACTGGGCAGACTGTGTTTTGGTCAAGGTTCGTTCATGATCGCCTCAATATTAAATTTTGGCCCTCCAAAGGCCTGCTTACCATTGCCATTATGGCGCTGGCTTTTATATCCAGTGTTGGTGTTAGCTACAAGATCTGACCCGCCATCGGGTTGTCTGCGCTTACCACTGTTACCCTGGTTGTGACCATTATGCACTGTCACGTCCTGCCGCTGACCCTTACCATTAGCACTCTGCTTTCCTTTGTTGGATTTTTCATTGACAGATCCAGGATCTTTGGTGGTATCAGAGTCGGGATACTTGATGAGAGCCGCCATGAGCTCTCCCATGTCATTACAGTGACGTTTAAGCTGCCCAAGCTTGTTCTTAAGGGGGGTAAAGTGACAATTCTTCTCCAAGACTAGGACAGCTGAACCTGCCGCAATGCTATCAGATGAATGGATAATAGCTGAAACCCAGTGGACCCAATGGTGGGCCAACTCATCCTCCCGCTGTACATAGTTATCCAGATCAATAATGGTGGGCCACCTCATCCTCCCAGTGTTGGTGTTAGAGGCTGCTTACTAGTTCCCTTAAAGTTCTGAATGAAGCATGCTTTCAACTCAACCCATGAATTGATGGAATTGGCGGGTAAACCTTTCAACTAGGTTCGAGCCGGTCCATCTAACATCATGGTGAAGTATTTGGCACATACAACATCATTAACATCTCGCATCTCCATAGCCAGCTCATAGCTCTCAATCCAAGCCTCGGGTGGAAGATTAGTTGTATAATTAGGGACCTTACGAGGGCCCTTAAAATCCTTGGGGAAACGTTCATTGCGTAGAGCCGGTACTAGACACGGGACACCAACTGTCCTAGAAGTCGTCCCAGCCTCAATAGACGCGAAGGGTTTACTAGAAATTGCTGATGAGCCCCTAGTTGAGCCGCCAATTCCGCCTCACGACGGGTTCTAGCCTGATCCACAAGGGCTTGAGCATTGTTCAGCATATTATCATCACCGGGCGGGTTATGTCCACGGGGCGGGTCATCATTACGAGGCAGGTTACGACGCCATTCACTGTTGGAAACCGTCAGCGACTCAATACGCCGGCTATAGCTTCGACTTGGGTGGGGAGTTGAGTGAACCGGCTCACGACTGTACGAATAAGCCTCCTGCTGCGCTACAGCCGTCTGAAGAAGCTCCACCGTGTTCCGGGTCACTATCGCCACTGGAGACTCACCTTCGATCGGGATAGCCAGCAGCCGTGTGACCGCTGCTATCGTGTTATCCATTGGGTTAGAATAATGGCCAGAGGTTGTTGGAACCCGTTGAGGTGGGGTCAGATCCCTATGAGGCGGGTCTGGCACATGAGGCTGGGCTGCCGCCCCGATCCCTGGCGCCTCAGCAGCACGGATTACAACGGGCGGGTGCTACCTCTTGAGCATGCGTTGGTTTTCCCTTGAAGTGGAAAGGGTGATGCAGCAAAGTAGCGTAAGTATTTCCCTCTGTTTTTGAGAACCAAGGTATCAATCCAGTAGGAGGCCACACGCAAGTCCCTCGTACCTAGGGATGAAAATGGAGTGGAAACTTTCCGTTTTTCCAGAGGAAAATGGAAATGAAGAGGAAATATGAAAACGGAAACGGAAATTTGCAAAACGGAAGTGGAAATGGAATTTTTTTATGCGGAAACGGAAACAAAAACGGAACGGTGTTTTCCGGTGGAACATGCATGGAAATGGAACATTCCGTTTCCGTGAATATGGAATTTCTGTTTTTACTATAGACCTATCACTACAAAAAAATACACTTCCGTGATGATACGTGTTTGTCACAGTAGGTCGCGTTTTTTGTCATGCATGTACATCCATGATGATTTTATGACAGAATCAAGATAGTCATACCTGTGCTGTCGTAGAAGTGTTCCATGACATTACCAAAATTATCATCACGGAAGTGTCCACTTCCATGACGATAAATCGCACGTCACAGAAGTGCTTTCGTCAAGGGTGACCGACACGTGGCATCCACCGTAACGGAACGCCGTTAAGCTATCGGGTCGGGTTTTGGATCCGATGACCCGTTAACAGCCCCGACCAATGGGAAATTTCCACGTGTAAAATTCTTATTGGCCGGACGAAACACGTGTCAGCTCGTTAGTGGGTCAGATAGGTGCCTATTATATGTCGACACGTGCCACGGCCCACCACTGGCCCATTTAGCTTACAAAGCTGGCCCGTTTGACTTGGTCAAAAGTTAACGGGCTGGCCCATGAAAAGCCTGTTAACGGTCTCTTCACAAATAGCCCATTTTACGGCCCGTTAACTCACGGCCCGTTAGGCCCTAAAGGAAATCGGCCCAACAACGTCATGTGGGCCGTCGAATATAACACCAACCCATTTCACTTTCGGCCCATGTATGGCCCACGACGTCTTTCGGTCCATATGAGGCCTTCGTATCTTTTGGTCCTTTACAGGCCCACGGTGACTCTAGCCCATAATGAACAGTAATTTTCTTTATACCCGTTAACGGCCCGTGATTTACATGGGCCGTTTCCAGCCCGTGTTAGCTTTCGGCCTATTGACGGCCCATACGTTCTTGGGCTCCTTTTCGGCCCTCGATTACTGGCATGTTCCCCTAATGGGCCAAATTCGGCCCATGGCAAGAGTCGGCCTGTTACTGGCCTGTTCCCCTAATGGGCCAAATTCGGCTCATGGCAAGAGTCGGCCCGTTACTGGCCTGTTACCCTAATGGGCCAAATTCAGCCCATGGCAAGAGTCGACCCGTTTCTGGCCTGTTAACCCGTTGCACCGTTTCCAGCCCGTCCTATATTCTGGCCCATTAACGACCCGTTATGCCTGTGACAGAATTAAGCCTTTGTTGTCCTACAGCCTATTAACAGCCTGTTACCGTGCTGGGCCGATACCAATTACGCCCGATTACGGCCCATGTAGACCCATTTATCCGACGGCCCGAGGCCCACCGATTACAGGCCCATTTATCGACGACCCGTAGGAGACCCATGGATCCTACGGCCCGTATATGGCCCGTGGTAGTAGCGGCCACTAGCAAACCAGGGAAAAAGAAGACTAGGAAATAAATAAGGCCGAAACTAATGCTAGGCTATTAAGGCGATTACACAGATTACATCCACTCGGCATCAAAGATCGCCACCAGTGCAAATATAGGGAACACCCTACACTATACAAAAATGGCTTGCTGTTTTCTTCAGCCGGTGGCTGCACGTTAAGAATAAATTTTGTGTCGCACCAAAACAAATTACAACTATATAACAAAAGGAAGGTTGGCATAAAACTTAACAGTCTAGCAGATAAATGCACCACCAGAAGTTCAGAAACTCAGTTCATTTGACCTGACTGTTACGTTTTCATGATGTATTGTCCGATGGAGCACCATAACCCTCGCCTTCATTTCCCCTAGGCTCCTGAACAACATAGCAAATGTCTGATCGTCTGGTTTCAAAACCATGCATATCTTGACGACATTGAGCAATGTTTCTCCTTGTTTCACAAAGGGTCTCTGTTAGGGAATGGACTTGTGTCTGGAGCGTAGATACGACATTGCTTTGAGCTTGCATATCTTGATCATGAGGCGGTTTGGACGATATTGCCTTAACAACCAACCCAGTATTACGCAGGACCGTGCTTTTGGCACTGTTAGTGGACAGGTACTGACCCACTGCAGCAAGAGCTGACATTGCGGTTATAGTTGCCTCGCCACCTTCAGAAGGTGGCGGTTCCACCATTTTTTCCATAGCTCGCTGAAAAGTTGAGGTTTTACATTAGTAGTACCAGAACAAAAGATATTAAGGAGGCAGCAAAACCAAACAAAATAGCTTTGGTCTATATACAGAACTTATTCTGGTGAACCCATGTAAAATATTAGTTGTATTTTATTGCAAAGTACATAATAAAACCAGGTTCCAAACATATGACCATGTACCATTGCTAATGTATTGTCTATTTCTTCACATTGTATATAGGGCTAAGGATAAAGAGACGAAGTTTATAATACGGTAAGCATAGTATGACATCATTCATATCACAAAACAACTGAGAACAGACAAACAAGCAATTGTAACATTGTGTGGGCAAGTCCAGCACGGAACTAGATTACGGGTCAAGATCAAAGGAGCCTCACTCCTCTCTTTTAAACCTTGTAAGGTGCAATGATATGCTAAGACAATTGTGTATAAAATTCAAAAGAGTAATAGACATTGGCTGCAAACCATGCAGTTCAAGGCACAAGTCAGAGTAAGTAGTAGTTAAAAGCCATGAGGATTAAGGACTTACAACAGCGGCTTTGACTAGTGTAGTCATGCCCTTCTTCTTGCTGGTGTGACAGTCCTTGAAGATTTCCACATCATTTGGTTCAGGTACTTTTTGGTCCTTGCGGGCTTTCCTCTGCATTTCGAACAAGTCAATATAGATCTGATAATATGGTACAGCAAAAAGAGTGAAACAACAGCTAATTACAAGAGCCTCGCAGTGTGCAATATAGCTACGAGATCCTGTCGTCTGTTGGAATTTCACTTTCGTACGGTTGGCCTTGTTCTTTGAACAGTTCACCTACAACAAGATAGATTTGTGTGGCACATGCGTAAATAGGACTTCAACATGTGATCTAATCACATGTATATAATGTACCTGATACTTCGGATCAGACCAGTGTTTAACAAGGCCCCTCCAGTCTTCATCCGATATATTTTCCACTGGAGATGTTTGGGGAAGTTCACTGTTAGCCTTGCCTTGAAAGTGAGTTTTCCTCAAGTTATACCAATACTGTCACAGAGCAGACTCGAAAACATGGGTGCAAGCTTGTCTGGTTGCATCATCTTGGCTATCCAACTTGAACCTCATCTGTTGAAAATTACGGGAGTCTCATTATCAGCAACCTAGAAAGTATGGGACAGAGCAAGACGATGTTACTAGTTTCCATACATAACCATACTTACAGATAAATGGTCGAGGAAGGTGTTGAACTGGGTTTCGTCTTTGTCATTCCTGTACTGAATCCATGTTGGGAGGATACGTACATGACACCTAACAGCAACCGCTGCCTCTGATACTAACTTGGCTGACTCTGTAGCATCACGTGGCCTTTTTAAGCCTGCCTCAAAATGGATCTCCATTCTTCCTCCTCTAGATTTAGTTAACCTATCGAGCATTATCCCTGATGTTTGTTTCCTCTTGCGCCTAGGTGCTAGTCCAACAACGAACATAGGAAGTGTTAGTGTACATCAAACTCTGAGACTACATATAAAGAAGCATGCAACTGTAACTTGACTCCAGCAACTACCTTCTTGCTGTTGAAGCTCAGGTTCATCTGATATTGCCAACTCGTCTTGTGTCAAGAGTGCTTGGGAAGTAGTGTCAGGTGGCAAGGGAGCTTGGGAACGTGCTGCTAGCTTAGTTGATGCACGAGTAAGTCGTGTAGCTGGTAGTACTGTGGTAGGTGTTGCAAGAACTAGGGATGTCTTTGCTTGTTTGGTGGCAGCTATTTGTTTCTGTTTGGCTTTTTTTGCAACTCGTGTAGCATGGGATGTCGTGTTTGTAGAATTTTCTGCTGGACTTTGACCTTCTATTGCACCATCAGTACCAGCAGAATCTGCAGGATTCATCCGCTTCTCATTCCCTGCCATTCTGTGTTTCTTCCTCTTTCTCTGGGCCATGTTAAGTCAAGCCGACAAGAAAAACGAATAACAATTTAGTTCTTCAGAACAAATTGATGCGTGATGCAGACGAACTGAACTTTGATGTTAGACAACCACATGATAGGAGGATGTAATATGTATGAAAAACAGGACGGAAGAGATAACCAGAACTATGATGTGTAAACTAAGAAGAAGACATTTCACCAAATTAGAAGCAATGCAATGGAAGGTAGACACCATATGAAAGATGCTACAAATATCGCTCTGCCAAGTTAACAGTGTCTCATCATAAATGGCGTTTAAACAAATGTGAAGCAGTACAAGAAATAAATCATATGCAAGATGCAAACAACATCACACTACCATGTTAGAGGTCTCTCGTCATTAGTGCCATTGCATATTCACAGCTTATGATGTGTAAACTAAGGAGAAGGCATTTCAACAAATTAGAAGCAATGAAAGCTAGACACCATATGAAAGATGAAACGAATATCACTCTACCAAGTTAAAACTGTCTCGTCATAAGTGCCATTTCAACAAATTAGTAGTACAGGCTAGAAAACAATGTGAGATGTAACCTATATCACACTCCGATGTCAAATGTGTCTTATGATAAGTGATTGTTGCAGGTTACACAACAGTAGTAATTTGATGTAAGAACATGGTGTGATAGACAGATATTGTATGTTCTAGAAACAGGAACACGTGTCTTATTCAAGTATAATGTGTAAAGTAAGCAGATGGAATTCAACAAAATTAGAAGCAATACAAGCTAGACATCACACATAACATGCAACCACATATAACAGTGCCAAGTTAGAGGGAGCACCGGTGATGCTGCACTAGGGGAGACGTGCTCATCATAAACACAACTTTGTTGAGTGTCTATGCATGTGTTGTCTTGGAAATCATCTTGGGGGTGTGGAGGAGTAGAAACTGTAGAGGCCCTTCGTTCGGAAGGAGCACCTTTATCCGCTGCCTTGCTAACTTCCTTCCGCTTTATTGATTTTGAATTGTCAAGTAAAACCGACAAGAAAAAGCAATAAAATTCTCTCTTCAGAACTCATTCATGCATGATACTGACAATCACTACTTTGATGTAACGCAAACACATGATACCAGGATGGAATATGTACGAAAAACAGGACGGCATGGCATGTTCACAACTGTTTGTGTAAACTAAGCAGAAACCATTCCAGCAAATAAGAAGCAATGCAAGCTAGACACCACATGAAAGATGCGACCAATATGACTCTGCCAAGTTAAAAGCGTCCCATCATAAATGGAATTTCAACAAATTAGAAGCAGCGCATGCTATAAATCATATGAAAGATGCAACTAATATCGCACTGCATATACTAAAGGTGTCTCGTCATGTTGATTGATGCGGGATACAAAAAAACAATAGTTTTATGTAAGGAAATGCTTAATAGACAGATGTACTATGTACTAAATACAGGAAGGCATGTCACATTAACAGGTACAATGTATAAGCTAAGCAGACTAGCACATGCAGTTTAACCAGATTGGAAGAATTACAATCTAGACACCATATGCAACATGCAACCACATATCACGCCGCCAAGTTTGAGCAAGCACCTGCGATGCTAGTGTAGGGGAAATGCTGTAATCAACTACAGAGCTACGTTCACTATCTTCATCTAGCATTTCTGTTTCAGAATCATGTCGGGAGGCTGACGCTGCATTCTTTAAATGAGGAGTAGTCCCGTTGCCTGCCTGCCTCGTCATAAGTGATTGATGAGGGATACACAAGAACATTAGTTTGATGTAAGAACATGGTTAATACATAGATGTACTAGTATGTACCAAAAACAGAAACGTATGTCATATTCAAAGGTATAATGTGTAAGCTAAGCAGATGCAATTTAACCAAATTGGAAGCAATACAAGCTAGACATCCGGCTGGAGTGGTGAGCATGATCATCTAGGACCTGAGAGCCTGGTGGGAGGCGGGCTGCTTCGCCACCATCGCAGCTTTTTAGTTGGCTTCGGGGTGATGCCTATCTTTGCAGGGCTTGTCACTGGCTCGGCCAGTGCCCTGACTAGCTATTTGTCTTCTGGTGCTCACGGGATGGTGGTTCATGTAAAAAAATATCTTTCCTTATATTACCGACTTCGGCCTTTCGAATACAAGCTAGACACCATATGGAACATGCAACCACATATGACACCGCGAAGTTAAAGCAAGCACCTGGGATGGTGGTTCATTGCGAGTGAGGTCATCAACTCCAGAGCTACGTTTACCATCTCCATCTGCTGACACTGCACCCTTTATAGCGCTGTAACGTGTCTTACCTACCCGCATACGAAGCTGGAGCGACTTCTCTCTTTTCTTTTTGGCTTCTCTCATGGCAGCAGAGTCTGAAATACCCTTGCATAAAAACACAATAGTGAGAGTAAGGGTGAAGTGTGTGCAGAACTAGTGCACTGTAAAAGTAGCAGATAGCAGGTGGCTAAAAAATAAATGACAGGAGACATATGATAGCTCTACAACATTGCATGGCAAACAAAATTAGATTCTACTCCATATGATTTTATAATATATGAGCACAGGAAACGTAGGTACTCCTCCAGCACACCACCACATGTGGTCATATCTAAGATAACAGTCGACTGAAAATAAATAGGTTAGTTGATTTTTTTAATGAATCGTCCGATCTATAAGGAACGGGCAGATGGCCTTCGTCTACCTCCCGCCAGTCAATGTTCATGATCTTTCTCGAACCACCAGCGACCACCGGCCCAGACCCCTGCCTCCGCCGCCCCGCCCTCCCATCGACATCACACCACCGCCGTGCTTGGCAGCGCCCCCAGGCCATCCCTTTAATCCTAGCCGACCTCCAGATCGGGCGCCAGTAGCTCTAGGCCGCACACGCCCCTAAGATAAACACCAAGGCGCTGCTTCCCCGGCATAATAGGCGTACTAGCGCCTGTTACGCCAGGGAATGCTTCCGTTAATTGGGAATCAACTGGCCAGAAATTGAAATTCAGGGGGGCAACGGACCTCTAGCTCAGGTGAAATAGTATATGAGGAGAAACCTTGTGCATCGCGAGTTACTAGGAACATCTAGTCTCAAGAAGAAGCGGTCAACTAGTGTCTTCTGTGGGATGAATACCGCGCAAGCAGAGACGTAAGATTTGCACGAATAAGGGAAGAGGAGTACCTTTTTCGGTTGCCGGTGTGGTCACCTCCACATGTCGCGCCGATCTTCTTCTTTTTACCGGGAAACCGATGTTCTGGAGGGTGCAGCCTTGGACGAACCCATGGCCAAATTGTTGACTATGTTGCAGTGGCCGTATGTCGGCGGAGGGTAAGCAGATCTGAGGCGGCGAAGGACGGCGTAGCAGGAACAGCTCCGGTGCGGTGGAGGGTGGCGAAGTTGGAGCGGCAGCGGTGAGGCGCAGGACGGCGTGGTTGAATTGGCTCGGGTACGGACGGCTCGGCCTCGGCTTCATCTACTAGCCGTGGAGGGCGTTGCGGTTGAGGTTGCGGTGGACGACGACGTCGGGGTATCGGCTCCGGCGTGATGGAGGAGGGCGACGATTGATGGGTGGGATGGGGTGGCGGACGGAGGACGCCGGGGTTTCGCGGCAGGTGGAAAGGTAGTTTTGGCACCCACGGAGTACGAATGGGGAATCGGACAGGTGGGGGGAACCATGTTTCGGTCTGGGACACGCTTGTTTTTGGCTTTTTTGAACAGAAGATGGGACGCGCTTGTTTGAAATTTGGGGAAAGTACAAACTTTGCCCCCCTCTTAAATTTCGGAACTACTGCGGGTCGGGGGTAGGATGGTAATCCCAGGTGTCCCAAATAGTGGGCGGGGGCGATTTCGGCCGCGTGCATGTGTGCTTAGGCGGCCATTGTGTATGAATGTTTTTCGGATGCGGTTGCATGGCGTCTAGATGAAGCTACAAACCTACCCCGGTTTAGACCTTTGAACGTCGGGCCGGTAGGTTTCACGGGTCGGAGTTATTAGAAAACTAATTTCCTTGTACTACCAAACATTGGTCTCACTCGGTTTCGCGCGAGTAGAGGCTCTTTTGGCGCTTCGTTCGAAATTTTGAAACACAAGCATTCACTTTTGGAGTACTCTTGAACTATGAGGATTGACCTAAATAGACAACGTTATATTTGACCTTGTATGTTTGAAAACCTCATTAAATTATCCGCTTCTTTTTGAAATTTTGACACTTGAAAATCCTATATCTACGATTATTTGGGAATGGAGGAGCTAAATTTGAATCTATTTTGTACGTGACTACATATGCTATTATGTACAAAATCAGAGCGAAGATTGGTGCCCCCATAATTTAGGTATGGTTTACAAATGCCATGATATCAAATTCAAATAATTGAATGGACTTCATGTTGAATTCAATTTTTTTAAACCACCTTAAGTTGAATTCAAATGTATGCTAGTTCATAGGTAGCTATTTATAATGTCCATTGTGTAACTTTCGTATGTATAATGTGCTTTACACACACAACATGAACTATACTCACGTTTATATTCGATTGCTAAAGCGATGCATTGTGTGGAGTTCAAAATACTAACTATGTGGATCAATTGTGTCGAATAATAACATAGACATGCTCAAATTCGATAGAATCTAGATGTCTGATGGATCAATGACCGCTCCTTACGCGAATTGCAAATATCATGATCCCATCCTAATATTTGGATACAATTTATATCTTTAATCAATGTGTAGAGCAGTCTTTTACGTGTAGTTTCACTCTCCATCGGTGGTCTCTCACACATGCTCACACACTCTCTCCCGAGGTGTCTTTCTCGCACACATGCTCTAGATATAACCCTCCCTCCCTCTCGTAACCATTTACAACTGTTTTCACTAACCTTTCTCACAAGCACTCTTCCTCTCGCAAACATACACACGCACAATCCTCATCGACCCTTTCTATATACATGGACCTGCCTACGTGTCTCATGTACGCACATTATCTTTACGCCTGTCTCTCATGCATTGTCTCACACCTCTCTTCCTAATCGACGAGTACGATTCTAGCAGAGCATTCTGTAGGATGCCCCTTAAAGTTAGGTTGGATGAATAGTAATATCAGAGATAAAGGGGTTACCTTAGTCCGAGAACCTAGGGTTACAAATCCTAGCCGGCTTTGTCAATGGACACAGAGTCCTTCACAATTCTGCTATCTTTGTCTTGTACGACTAGTCATCCATGGGTCTTCCTAAACGTGTCACGGGCCGACCAATGTGGCGCAGGACGGAACCGAACGAAGGGCCTCACCTCGACCCACGGGACCTCACGCGGTGACACACCCTCTGCCCCCACGTCTCATTATCTTCTCACACCCACACATACCAACACAAACACCACACACACAGAAAATTTCTCCTGGTGCCTCTGTTCCCTCCCCCCTTGCATACACACACACAAGGGAATGTAATCTCTTGTCGTGACGTCATATTCGTCTCTCTCTCTCTCTAGACCACTCTCATTTCTCGTGATATCTCTCCCACGCCCCCCCCCCGTCGGCCCCTCTATCCATGCCTCTCTCGAATACGTAATACACACACATACCTCTCTAGGCCCCGCCAAATGCATCAACTACACATTCACACATGTTACATCACGTACCCCATTGATCTAAAAAGCCCACTCTTCACGTTTATTTCACATACAACATTCCTTTTGAATAAAGTGTGGCCAAAAAATTATTTTAGAGTTTCTACATTTATACAACATTACAAAGTTATATGGAGGAGTACGAACGCTAATTTGCATTGCATGGTGCCCACAATGATATTTATTCCGCACTGTGAATTTGTATATTTTTATACTATATACAAAGTTAGTCAAAATAAAGAGAAACGAAGAGCATCTCTCTCTCCATCGCATACCCCCCCTGTACGCCCCTTTCACGTATGCACACAAAACTATTTCCAGGTCCTCTAAAAGTAAGCCCCGAGAAAATTCACGCATGTTTCATCTTTCTCTTGCGATATATGCAATGACGATCATTGTATTTGAAGCGAAAGCACGATACGTACATTGGCCTTCAGAATCCACTCATTACGGCACCATTTACGTTTAGTGGTTATTATACAGTCACGGGCTCACCGTACAACTCTGTATTTGCTCATGACATGACTAGTTGACCAGTTAAACGCTCCACGTGGCACCTCTAGTGTTGCATCACACTATCTCACTACCATCGTGCCCACCTGTCGACTTGTATCTACTCTACATCTACACTCTTATAAAATACACTCTTATAAAAAACAGAGTTGGTGATGATGGTGTGCCTGCCATCTTGCAATATAGGCCGTCCGATTTATATCTGACGGATAGGAAAGAAACTATGGCAATTTTGCAAAAAGGTACCCACACACCTCTCCACATTTGCAAATAAGGCCTTCCCTCGTTCATCCTTTTCTCTCACAAGATAAACAAGTCATACAAATGCATCTTGATGTTATGTGCAACGCACGGGCATCCTGCTAGTAAGAATGAAAACAAACGACAAAAAAATATTTGGACGGTGGTTCGAAGTCATGACCGCGGGCACGGCGGACAAGGTGGCCTTGTATTGGTATGCTGAGCCGTCTGTTTTAACACATAGGAGCTGGTGTGGTGATTATACACACACGCACGCATGCACACGAACTGCATCCACGTAACACTCACACAAACACATGCACCCACGCACGCATGCAACACTCACACGTACACACGCAGCCACGCACGCACGCAACACTCACACGCGCACACGCAACACTCACACGCACACACGCACGCATGCATGCACACACCAGTACACCACACGACCAACACACACTCTCACGCTCAAGTGCTCAACCTACACGTGCATGCGCACACATCAGGCCCTGACAGACACATACACAACAAGGTGATTCCCGCGCACGGGTTGGAGCCTTGTCGCGCCTGCGTAAATTTGTGTTTATCTGACCTTTTGCCTATGCGAACTGACAGGTGGGACCCATAAGGAACGTGATCAATTTAACTAGTCAACATGGCGCCACGCAGACTATTTGGCCGGTCAACAGAGTGCAATCCGATGCTGAACTGTGAGCAAGTGACCGTATAATCACCGCAAAACGTATATAGTGACTGTAATCAGCTTATTCTGAAGTTCGGTGACCGTATTACGCTTTTCTCTCTGTAGGCCCTCCAAAACTACATCTCTACACGTTCTCGCATGTTACATCTAACAACTATGCAATACGGCACTACGACTACACTCTAACACAATAAATCATATGTGTTTTTAGTTTTACTAGATATCATATTGTTACTTATAATTATTCAATTTGCATACATTAAAATTGCCTTTGAAATGTATGGCCAGTATCATCTACCGCGCGGGAAAAATCCCGCCCTTTCCTGTTTAATCGGGTTTGTATCGATGGATCGTGCGAAACAGCAAAACTATAGTACTATACAGTACTACAAGTGACAGTTCACTGGGCCGTCGTGTCGTCTACTCCTCCGTCGTAAGAGTGGAGCGCTCGCTGTCATAAATCTTCTAGTCCCTTTCGCCGACATGTGGGACATCAAGCTACCGGGTCCACGTGCCATACCGGAATACAGTGCAGAGCAGCCGGGGTGAAGCACCCCAGATATGGCGCCGGCGTAGTAATGAGCAATGAGGCATCAAATCACAAAGTAGCACCTTTCCCGCAGTTAAGTTGGAGGGACGAAGCAACCATCACATCATTTCACTCGTTGCTGAATGCGCTTCTCCCTCATCTTCTTCAACTTAACCACGTGTTGCTTCTGCCGTTGTTCTGCCTCATGTGGGACGCGGATCGGCTTGGTAAAGCACTGACACATGGGACCGCATGTTAGCAAACGGCCAGGACAACGTCCTCCGAAAATAAGAAGCCTAATCCTAGACTTACAAAGGGCTACTTAGCTGCTACGTATACCTTCCATCTAATCTATATATTCCCCCCTGATTTTCAGGTGGGGTGGGCCTAATCCTCTCCTTTAATCCAATCAAATAGTCCCACATCACATCAGTTCGTAACTTTACGTAAACCATTATGTGGATGTAGCATTGCTCAAATAAGAACCCTCCCCCGCCATCCGCGCGGCAAAATCACCTCCTTTTTACTAATCTTGATTCTATAATTTTTTAGATCAATATAATTGAGATTTGTACAGATAGCACACCGGAGCAAAACCAAGTGGTACGGTTAAGGGCATCCACAATGTGTAGCCAAATGTAAAAATAGCTTTTGGCATCGTGGGAACCATTGTGGACGGTGTTGCCAAAGCCAAAAAGATGGAACCGAAGCTCTCTGATTGATTGATTGAAGGAATAGAAAAATGCAACGTCTCTCCTCTTTCTCCCATGCTTGGGCGCATGTAGTACAGTATAGAGCACAAAGTCTACTCCCCTGTCCCTTCTATCACAAATCACAAAGCAGTGAGGCGTCAAATCACAAAAGCACGGACGAAGCAACCATCATTTCACTCTTCGCTGACTCCGCTTCTCCATCGTCTTCTTCGAGAAACCATCTCACCGCACTAGTAATCCTAGTCTCTACTCCTAATGTCTCAGTTGGTAGTTTCCGTTCTGGGTTTATTTTTGTCCCACCACTTTCGTCCAGTTTTTTTTCGTCTCCCCTCCCCCCACCCCATGCATGCAGCCCAAAAAAAGACGCTGCAAATAAAAACCAAAGCCTATCGATCCCCTCGAGGACAGAGCGTCGCCCTCGTGCAATCTCAGAGGTCACAGCGCCGCCTCCCCTCTATCGCCAACTCTGACGTACGATCTTGCCACTGCTGACCTGCTAGAGGAGACGTCGCCCGCGGACGTCCGGGATCGCCGCCGCGGACTTAAGGGATCAACGTCGCCGCCCTCCCAGAGGAGACGCCGCCACCGCCGACCTCTGAGGGGAGACGCCGCCGCCACCTCCGCTAAACCCTAGGCATCCACCACCGTGCTCCCGCCGTCGGGTTCTGCCTGCGTTCGCCACCATGCGATCGCCTTCCTCCCTTAGGTTCATATTCCCTCTTTACTCTGTTTGGATCAAGACGGAGAGAATCAGATCTGAGATGGAAAGAATCAGATCAGGATAGAGAGACGGAGACGAGGATTGAGGCCATGGGATCCCTTGCTAAAATTGAGAGGGAGGGAGGGAGGGAAAGGGTATCCTTGTGCAGGGCTGTGCGGACCTCGTTAAGTTCATGATGCATTGCCTCGTTCAGTTTCTGCTATGTTCTTAAACCGTTCTTCTTTTCATGTACTAATGTATATCCTGCTAGGAGTAGTACCACCGTAGTCTTCTTTCTGTGTACTCCAAAATCTGAAAGAGGATGTCAATTATGTGATCAGAAAGATACCACCTATATAAAAGGAAAAGTAACCAGTCGTCATCACTACAAGGTATTCAAGTAAGGAAGCATGCATTTGTTGAGTTATGCAAGGCCATGCTTCCGTGTTTTGTGTGGATGCTGGAACGCACAGGCATCTTATCTTCTTGCCCGTGCCCGTCGCCCGCCGCCCGTCTCCTCCCGCGTCGCCAGCCCCGCGCCCCGCCGCCGTCTTCCTCCACGCAGGTCGCCGCCGCCGTCCGCCGTGCCCGCCGGCGCCCCCGTCGCCTCTGCCGCCGCCGTTCCCGCGCGCCGCCGCCGCAGCTCGCCGTCCCCGCCGCCTCGTCCCCTCTCGGTCCCAGACGGCGCCTCCCCGAGCCCTCCTCTCCTCCGGCCGCCGCGTCGCCCTTCCCCTCCATGTTCTCCGGCGAGCTCGAGCTCGGCCGGCCCGATCCGATCTGAAATCGCCTAGGGTTGACTTCTCTCCCCTCTCCCCGAAATATTCCAAGTCTGAGATTTTTACATTACATGGTCATGTTCATCGCATCATAACACTCTGCATATAGCTCCGTTTCGTGCGTGTAATATATCGGGATGTTCGCCTCGAGATGCTCTCAATTTTGTTCCATTGCACCATGTTCATTTGAGTCCATCTTGATGCCCAAATCTCTGGTGCAAGAGTGCTAGTTGCTGTTAACTGCTGTTACTTATCAGAACTTGAGGATTTGTTATTTTTGTTGCATTTAATGTGTGCATCTTATTGGCATGAGCTATACATGTGTTTTGATATATGCCATGTCATCTTTACAGAGGTGTATGCCATGTATTTTTGTGATCTATGTGGTGACTAGCACAAGCATGCAAACTAGGCTTCATGATGTTTCTGATTTCAGGGACTTAGTAATTTTACTGTCTGTGACTGCTGTTATTTTGTTGCTATGTATCCATGTGGCTACAGAGAGATCCATGCTCCTTTTGGTGATATTCAGTAAGGATGTTTTGTATATATAGTTGTGCTCTATCCATCCATGCCCCTGTTTGCAATTATGGAGTGCCATAGCATGTCTTAATCTTGCTCTACTTTTGCTGTAAAATATTTCTGGCAAATTGATATCATGATATTCAATTTTGCCAAGCTTGTTGTAGTTGATCCTTTCATGCTATGAACTTGCTCTTTCCATAGATAGCTTCATAAATATGCCATCTTGCTATATGTATTCTTGTTTTGTCATGCATTGCTTTGTGGTGAGTGCATCAAGCTCACCAAGATGCCTTCATAATACTGTTTCTGCCATGCTCTGTTTTCTGCCAAGTCTGAAACCTGTTAACGAAACTTGCTATGTTTACATGGTTGCCATCATATCTTCTGATCCTTTTTGGCTTATGGTCAGTAAGGGACTTTTGTTCTATTAATTCAGTAGATTCATGCCATGCTTTGGTTTGCTATGTTAAGTTCCTGTAGCATGTTGATTTCTTGCTCTGAACATTGCTACCTGATGCTGTTTATGCCATCTCCAGTAATTTCACCAAGTCTGTGAACCTGATATCTTTTGCACTTTTGCCATGCTTGTTTGAACCTGTTATGGTGTGATCTAGCCGTAGGTCAGTGTTCGTCTTTTGTCAAGCATCTCCTGTAGATTACTTCCATATGCTTTGTTGCAACGTTGGAGTGTTGTAGCATAGTTTCTTGATGTATTCTAAGTGCTATCATGCTGTTAATTGCAGATTCGTGTCATTCTTGTTTTGCTTGCCATTTGCAAACCGTGCATCCGTTTCCGGTGATCTTTATATCGATTTCAACCAAAATCATCTCATCTTTCCAGTGGCATGCTTGGTTTGCCATTTTACTGCCTTGTTCATCATTTTTTCCGGAGCACGCATACGCATCGCATATCATATCTCGCATATCATACATGTTTTGCATCATGTTGTTGTGCATTTCTCGTGATTGATTGTGGTTCCGTTTCTGGTGTTCTTGTTTTGGGTAGAGCCGGGATATGAGTTCAAGAACGAGGAACCTGTTGAGTACGCTTACGAGCATCAAGCTTTCGACAACTCTGAGAATCTTGCAGGCAAGATGACCATACCCTCGAAATCACTTCTATCTTTGCTTTGCTAGTTGTTCGTTCTGTTGCCATACTCCTCTACCTACCACTTGCTATATCATGCCTCCCATATTGCCATGTCAAGCCTCTAACCATCCTTTCCTAGCAAACCATTGTTTGGCTAAGTTACCGCTTTTGCTTAGCCCTTCTTATAGCGTTGCTAGTTGCAGGTAGTTGAAGTTGGTTCCATGTTGGAACATGGATATTTTGGAATATCACAATATCTCTTATTTAATTAATGCATCTATATATTTGGTAAAGGGTCGAAGGCTCGGCCTTATGCCTGGTGTTTTGTTCCACTCTTGCCGCCCTAGTTTCCGTCATACCGGTATTATGTTCCTTGAGTTTTGCATTCCTTACGCGGTTGGGTGATTTATGGGACCCCCTTGACAGTTCGCCTTGAATAAAACTCCTCCAGCAAGGCCCAACCTTGGTTTTACCATTTGCCACCTAAGCCTTTTTCCCTTGGGTTTTCGCGAGCCCCAGGGTCATCTTTATTTAAACCCCCGGGCCAGTGCTCCTCCGAGTGTTGGTCCAAACTAGAGCACCATGCGGGACCGTCCCTTGGCAACTTGGGTTACATTGGTATCTGTACGCTTAGCTTATCCGGTATGCCCTAAGAACGAGATATGTGCAGCTCCTATCGGGATTTGTCGGCACAGCGGGTGGTCTTGCTGGTCTTGTTTTACCTTTGTCGAAATGTCTTGTAAACCGGGATTCTGAGACTGATCGGGTCTTCCTGGGAGAAGGTTTATCCTTCGTTGATCGTGAGAGCTTATGATGGGCTAAGTTGGGACACCCCTGCAGGGTATTATCTTTCGAAAGCCGTGCCCGCGGTTATGAGGCAGAAGGGAATTTTTTAATGTCCGGTTGTAGATAATTTGTCACTTGACTTATTTAAAATACATCAACCGCGTGTGTAGCCGTGATGGTCTCTTCTCGGCGGAGTCCCGGAAGTGAACACGGTTTCTGGGTTATGTTTGACGTAAGTAGGAGTTCAGGATCACTTCTTGGTCATTACTAGTTGACGACCGTTCCGTTGTTTCTCTTCTCACTCTCATTTGCGTATGTTAGCCATCATATATGCTTAGTGCTTGCTGCAGCTCCACCTCATTACACCATCCTTTCCAATAAGCTTAAATAGTCTTGATCTCGTGGGTGTGAGATTGCTGAGTCCTCGTGACTCACAGATTCTACCAAAACAGTTGCAGGTGCCGACGATGCCAGTGCAGATGACGCAACCGAGCTCAAGTGGGAGTTCGATGAGGAACGTGGTCGTTACTATGTTTCTTTTCCTGATGATCAGTAGTGGAGTCCAGTTGGGACGATCGGGGATCTAGCTTTTGGGGTTATCTTATTTTCTGTATTGTGTGAAGTGGCGATTGTAAGCCAACTCTCGTTATCCCATTCTTGTTCATTACATGGGATTGTGTGAAGATGACCCTTCTTGCGACAAAACCACAATGCGGTTATGCCTCTAAGTCGTGCCTCGACACGTGGGAGATATAGCTGCATCGTGGGCATTACAAGTTGGTAATCAGAGCCATCCCCGACTTAGGAGCCCCCTGCTTGATCGAATCGCTGGCGTTGTTGAGTCTAGAACAAAAAATGTTTTGAGTCTTAGAATTATATATATCGGAGAGTAGGATTCTTTTTACTCCTCAGTCCCTTCGTCGCTCTGGTGAGTCTCCTGACGTAGAAGTTTTTGACTCTTCTCTCCTCAAATTTCACTAAAAAAAATTTAGGATCACGCGGGTATCTTGGAATCGTTCTGATGGTTTTGTGATGAGAACATTGTTCTTGGTGCCTCCTGACATTTAGGGGTTGTGGAAGTGTCCCGGGGAGTTGAGCTCCGAGGTGTTGTCGTCACAATTTTATCGTTGCAGTTCTGGAATACCTGAGTTTCGCCGACATCGAAATCTCTTTTATGCAGTTGTTGGTGAGATCACCTCGACGCCACCCAGTACTGGGGCGGGAGTTCGGGAGTATTGCCATAACTCGTATAACGGATGCTTTTCGAAGGTTGAGGTAAACGATTTCCGAAGTTTTCTTGGTTATGTGTTGACGGATGGATACAGCTGGATCTAGGGATTGCTAGTTTGGGTGATATATTTTTGTGTCCCCTGTATCCCCAACACCAGATTGCATAACCAGATAGTTTCGGGAGTTTATAAGTGGGAATTCAAGTAGCTCCTAGGATATCTTTCCGACAAACGCATGATATGAGATTGGGGTTCGACGTCTAGTGGTCCGCCTTTCCACGGTTGGTTTTACAGTGGTCTCGTAGTGTCTTAAAGTGTCCTTGGCTATGCCGAGTCGGGGACGCTTCGTATGTCATGTGCACTGCCTTGTACATGATGGTGCTGTACGATCGAGCCCGTGTGGGCCCCACCACGAAAACTTCAGACGAAATCTCTATCATATGTTTGTTCCGGCTTATTCTGCAAGCCAATACTTTGTTTTGTTTTGAATTGTGGTATTCGAGTTGCTTCGAAGTCAAATGTTGATTCCATACCTTTTTCTAAGTGGCTTCTCAACTTAATGGAAGTGTGATGATTTACTATGGAATTCGTTCGTTCATCCTCGTTCGAATGTTTATTGTGAAGACTATATGTTGCAATTTCTATCCGTTGATTCAACTTGTCTATTTGTCTATCAAGATGCTAATAGATGTCACCCTCTTCAGGATGGCTCCGCCAATGCGTCAGAATCCGGAACGCAATGAAGGGAGTCAGGCGAACCCTCCGCCACCACCTCCGCCTCCGGAGGCATGGCAAGCTATCATGGCAGCCACCAACGCCAATGCTCAGATGATTCCGCAACTCTTGCAAGAACGCACCCAAGGGCAAGGCAATCAAGGAAATCAAGGCCAAGGCAACAATCAGTCTCATTTCGTACCCTCAACCAGTTTCTCGCAAATCAGCCCAAGTCTTTCAGCTACTGTGCCGAGGCCACAGATGCCGATGATTGGCTCATGGACATCAACAAGCATTTTGAATGTAGCAATGTCAGGCCTGAGGACTATGTCAAGTTCGCTTCATTTCAGCTCAAGGACCAAGCTGCTGATTGGTATCAACAATACAAAGATTCCAGAGGAGGTCGTGTGATCACTTGGACTGACTTCTGTCGGGACTTCAAAGTGCAGCACATTCCACAAAGTGTTGTTGAGAGCAAGCGTGAGGAGTTCCGCAATCTCAAGCAAGGCAACATGTCTGTGTATCAATTCAACATCCAGTTTCAGAAACTTGCTCGCTTCGCTAAACAAGACGTTCCTGATGAAAAGAGCATGATCTATCACTTCAGAGGTGGCCTTAGAGAGGATCTGCAGTTAGCTCTCGTTCTTGTTGAGCCTACTCAGTTTGATCAATTCTATAATATGGCACTGAAGCAAGAGGCTGCTCAACTCAAGTGTGAGGCTTCTAAGAAGAGAGTCAGGGACGCAGTTCAGTCTTCTTCTTCCTCGCTTGTGGCAGCTAAGCAACAGAAGTTCTGGTTGCCTCCTCCTCCTCCGTTTCGTCAGCCTTACCAACAGAAGAACAAAGGTGGCCATGGATCTTCCCACCCACCCAACCCTGGCTATCAGAACAAGTCTCAGAATCAAGCTCCAAAGTCGAATGGTCCTTATCATCGTCCACTCTCAGAGGTGACTTGCAACAAGTGTCAGCAGAAAGGTCACTATGCTAACAAGTGCTTCAACCAAAGGCGCCTTCCGCCTCCTCCTCCTGTGAGATCTTCCAGCAATGCGGTGGTCAAGCATAATCCAAAGTCTGCAAAGGTGAACATGATGAATGCAGCTCAAGTGGAGGAATCTACTGATGTGATAATGGGTAATCTCTCAGTTAATGATATTCCTGCAAAAGTTCTTTTTGACACTGGTGCATCGCATTGTTTCATGTCAAGATCATTTGTTGCAAAGCATGATTTCATTTCGGAAATGTTGGACAAACCCATGGGAGTTGTTTCTCCGGGCTCTTCTATGAGGGCTACCACAATGATTCCGGATGTTTCTATCAAGATGGGCAACTATAAATTTCTGTCTAAACCTTTTGTTCTTGGTGACTCGGATATTGATCTAATTCTCGGGATGGACTGGCTTTCTAAGCACAAGGCTCAACTTGATTGTGCTGCCAGGGAAATTCAATTGACACACTCTTCTGAGGATGTGATTATTTATGCCGCTCGTGATGAAACCATTCGGTTGTTTTCTCTCAATGAGAAGGGCGAATTGAATGCCATCTCTCAAATTCCAGTCGTTTGTGAGTATCAAGATGTCTTTCCAGAAGAGCTTCCGGTATGCTTCCTCACCGGCCAGTTGAGTTCGTCATCGATCTTGAGCCTGGCACTGAACCCGTTTGCAAGCGTCCATACAAGCTTGGACCCAAGGAGCTGAAGGACTTGAAGAAACAGCTCGATGAACAAGAGCGTTTGGGTTTGATCAGACCGAGTTCATCTCCATGGGGTTGTGGTGTTCTTTTTGTCCAGAAGAAGGATGGCACGGAAAGACTTTGTGTCGACTACCGTCCATTGAACAAGAAGACAATCAAGAACAAGTATCCACTTCCCAACATCAATGAGTTATTCGAGCAACTCAAAGGCGCTAAAGTTTTCTCCAAGCTTGACCTTCGTATGGGTTATCATCAGATTCGCATTCGTGAAGAAGATATTCCTAAGACAGCATTCAGAACAAGCTTTGGTTCTTATGAATATATTGTCATGTCTTTCGGCCTTGTCAATGCTCCTCCAACATTCTCTCGGATGATGAACTTCATCTTCAACCCCTATACCAATGAATTCGTCCTGGTGTATCTCGATGATATCTTGGTCTTCTCCAAGAATAAGAAGGATCATGCCAAACATTTGCGATTGGTGCTCGACAAGCTCAGAGAGTATCAATTCTATGCGAAGTTTTCAAAATGTGAGTTTTGGCTTGATGAAGTTATTTACCTTGGTCATATCATCTCTGCCAAGGGCATCGCTGTTAATCCCGAGAAGGTGTCTGCAATTGTGAATTGGGAACCTCCTCAGAATGTCAAGCAGCTTCCCTGTTTTCTTGGTCTTGCAAGCTATTGCCGAAGATTCGTTGAGAATTTCTCTAAGATTGCAAAGCCTCTTTCCAACCTCCTCCAGAAGCATGTGAAGTATGTCTGGTCTCCTGAGTGTGACGTTGCTTTCAACACTCTCAAAGAGAAACTCGTCACAGCTCCTGTCTTGACTCCTCCTGACGAATCCAAGCCATTTGAAGTTTTCTGTGATGCTTCTCTTCAAGGTCTCGGTGCTGTGTTAATGCAAGAGAAGAAAGTTGTGGCCTATACCTCTCGTCAGTTGAAGCCCAATGAAAAGAACTACCCCACTCACGATCTTGAGTTGGCGGCAGTTGTCCATGCATTAATAACATGGAGACATCTCTTGTTGGGAAGACAAGTGGACATATTCACCGATCACAAGAGTCTCAAGTACATCTTCACTCAGCCCAACCTCAACCTCAGGCAAACTCGATGGGTCGAAATGATTCAAGAGTACAATCCGAGTATTGAGTATACTCCAGGCAAGGCCAATGTCATTGCAGATGCTTTGAGCAGGAAGGCTTATTGCAACAGCTTAATTCTCAAGCCATTCCAACCAGATCTTTGTGAAGCTTTCCGCAAGCTGAATCTCCAAGTTGTTCCTCAAGGCTTTCTTGCCAACCTCATAGTCTCTCCTACTTTGGAAGATCAAATTCGTGAGGCACAACTCCTGATACCATGGTGAAGAAGGTGAAACGTGGTATCGACAAGGGTCTTTCCAAATACAAGTGCTATCGCATTGATGACAGAGACACTTTATTCTTTGAGGAGCGGATTGTGGTTCCTAAAGGTGATCTAAGGAAAGTCATTATGAACGAGGCGCACAATTCTCTTCTTTCCATTCATCCTGGAAGTACGAAGATGTACCATGACCTCAAGCAGTCGTATTGGTGGACTCGAATGAAGCGAGAAATCGCTCAATTCGTGAATGAATGTGATGTCTGTCGAATGGTGAAAGCAGAACACCAACGACCAGCTGGTCTCCTCCAACCTCTTGCTATCCCAGAATGGAAGTTTGACCATATCGAAATGGACTTCGTGACTGGATTTCCTAAGTCCAAGCGCGGAAATGATGCTATCTTCGTTGTCATTGACAAGCTTTCTAAAGTGGCTCATTTCCTTCCAATCAAAGAATCTATCACAGCAGCTCAGTTGGCAGAGCTATACACCTCCAGGATTGTCTCCTTGCACGGCATTCCACAATTGATTTCTTCAGATTGTGGAAGCATCTTCACTTCTAAGTTCTGGGACTCCTTCCAGAAGGCCATGGGCACCAACATTCGCTTCAGCACAACTTTCCATCCTCAAACTAGTGGCCAAGTCGAGCGAGTAAATCAAATTCCTGAAGATATGCTCAGGGCTTGTGTCATTTCCTTTGGCATGAAATGGGAAGATTGTCTTCCATATGCCGAGTTCTCCTACAACAACAGTTTCCAAGCGAGTTCGGGCAAGGCCCCATTCGAGATTCTCTATGGCAGAAAGTGCCGTACTCCTCTCAATTGGTCAGAGACTGGTGAACGCCAACTTCTTGGCAATGACTTAATCACAGAGGCTGAAGAAATGTGTAAAGTCATCCGTAAAAATCTCAAAGCCGCGCAATCGCGCCAGAAGAGTTACTATGATAGCAAGCACCGTGATGTGGCTTTCGAGATCGGAGACCATGTCTACCTCCGTGTCTCTCCAATGACAGGCACTCGTCGCTTCGGTATCAAAGGGAAGCTTGCCCCTAGATACGTGGGTCCTTTCAAGATCTTTGGCAAAAGAGGCGACCTCGCCTATCAACTTGAGCTTCCCTCCAACTTCGCGAACGTGCACGATGTGTTCCACGTGTCACAGCTTCGCAAGTGCTTGTAGATGCCTGAGCGCACCATCAACTTCGAAGAGATTGACCTCTAAGAAGACCTGTTCATGTTCATCGCATCATAACACTCTGAGATTTTTACATTACATGGTCATGTTCATCGCATCATAACACTCTGCATATAGCTCCGTTTCGTGCGTGTAATATATCGAGATGTTCGCCTCGAGAAGCTCTTCATTTTGTTCCATTGCACCATGTTCATTTGAGTCCATCTTGATGCCCAAATCTCTGGTGCAAGAGTGCTAGTTGCTGTTAACAGCTGTTACTTATCAGAACTTGAGGATTTGTTATTTTTGTTGCATTTATTGTGTGCATCTTATGGGCATGAGCTCTACATGTGTTTTGATGTATGCCATGTCATCTTTACAGAGGTGTATGCCATGTATTTTTGTAATCTATGTGGTGACTATCACAAGCATGCAAACTAGGCTTCGTGTTGTTTCTGATTTCAGGGACTTAGTAATTTTACTAAGTCTGTGACTACTGTTATTTTGGTGCTATGTATCCATGTGGCTACAGAGAGATCCATGCTCCTTTTGGTGATATTCAGTAAGAATGTTTTGTAGATATAGTTGTGATCTATCCATCCATGCCCCGGTTTGCAATTATGGAGTGCCATATCATGTTTTAATCGTGCTCTACTTTTGCTATAAAATATTTCTGGCAGATTGATATCATGATATTCAATTTTGCCAAGCTTTGTTGCTATGTTGGAGTGCTGTAGCATAGTTTCTTGGTGTATTCTAAGTGCTATCATGCTATTAATCGCAGATTCGTGTCATTCTTGTTTTGCTTGCCATTTGCAAACCGTGCATCCGTTTCCGGTGATCTTTATATCGATTTCAACCGAAATCATCTCATCTTTCCAGTGGCATGCTTGGTTTGCCAAGTTACTGCCTTGTTCATCATTTTTCTTCCGGAGCACGCATATGCATCGCATATCATATCTCGCATATCATACATGTTTTGCATCATGTTGCTTGTGCATTTCTCGTGATTGATTGTGGTTCCGTTGCGGGTGTTCTTGTTTTGGGTAGAGCCGGGAGACAAGTTCGTGAACGAGGAACCTATTGAGTACGCTTGCGAGGATCAAGCTTTCGACAACTCTGAGAACCTTGCAGGCAAGATGACCATACCCTCGAAATCACTTCTATCTTTGCTTTGCTAGTTGTTCGTTCTATTGCCATACTGCGCTACCTACCACTTGCTATATCATGCCTCCCATATTGCCATGTCAAGCCACTAACAATCCTTTCCTAGCAAACCGTTGTTTGGCTAAGTTACCGCTTTTGCTCAGCCCTTCTTATAGCGTTGCTAGTTGTAGGTAGTTGAAGTTGGTTCCATGTTGGAACATGGATATTTTGGAATATCACAATATCTCTTATTTAATTAATGCATCTATATATGTGGTAAAGGGTGGAAGGCTCGGCCTTATGCCTGGTGTTTTGTTCCACTCTTGCCGCCCTAGTTTCCGTCATACCGGTATTATGTTCCTTGAGTTTTGTGTTCCTTACGCGGTTGGGTGATTTATGGGACCCCCTTGACAGTTCTCCTTGAATAAAACTCCTCCAGCAAGGCCCAACCTTGGTTTTACCATCTGCCACCTAAGCCTTTTTCCCTTGGGTTTTCGCGAGCCCGAGGGTCATCTTTATTTAAACCCCCGGGCCAGTGCTCCTCCGAGTGTTGGTCCAAACTAGAGCACCGTGCGGGACCGTCCATTGGCAACTTTGGTTACGTTGGTACCTGTACGCTTAGCTTATCCGGTGTGCCCTGAGAACGAGATATGTGCAGCTCCTATCGGGATTTGTCGGCACAGCGGGTGGTCTTGCTGGTCTTGTTTTACCTTTGTCGAAATGTCTTGTAAACCAGGATTCTGAGACTGATCGGGTCTTCCTGGGAGAAGGTTTATCCTTCGTTGACCGTGACAGCTTATGATGGGCTAAGTTGGGACACCCCTGCAGGGTATTATCTTTCGAAAGCCGTGCCTGCGGTTATGAGGCAGATGGGAATTTGTTAATGTCCGGTTGTAGAGAATTTGCCACTTGATTTATTTAAAATACATCAACCGCGTGTGTAGCCGTGATGGTCTCTTCTCGGCGGAGTCCGGGAAGTGAACACGGTTTCTGGGTTATGTTTGACGTAATTAGGAGTTCAGGATCACTTCTTGGTCATTACTAGTTGACGACCGTTCCGCTGTTTCTCTTCTCGCTCTCATTTGCGTATGTTAGCCATCATATATGCTTAGTGCTTGCTGCAGCTCCACCTCATTACACCATCCTTTCCTATAAGATTAAATAGTCTTGATCTCGCGGGTGTGAGATTGCTGAGTCCTCGTGACTCACAGATTCTACCAAAACAGTGGCAGGTGCCGACGATGCCAGTGCAGATGACGCAACCGAGCTCAAGTGGGAGTTCGATGAGGAACGTGGTCGTTACTATGTTTCTTTGCTGATGATCAGTAGTGGAGCCCAGTTGGGACGATCGGGGATCTAGCTTTTGGGGTTATCTTATTTTCTTTTGGATTTGACCGTAGTCGGTCTATGTGTGGATTTTGGATGATGTATGAATTATATTTATGTATTGTGTGAAGTGGCGATTGTAAGCCAACTCCCGTTATCCCATTCTTGTTCATTACATGGGATTGTGTGAAGATGACCCTTCTTGCGACAAAACCACAATGCGGTTATGCCTCTAAGTCGTGCCTCGACACGTGGGAGATATAGCTGCATCATGGGCGTTACAAGATAGGCGTCATGGTCTCATGGAATGGACATCATGGGGCTTATTAGGAACTCTGAGTTCATCGGGCACCATGCCGAAAGGTGAAGCAACTTTTGGTATTTTGTTATAGCACGATTTGTTCTTCTGTTTCCTAAACTTGATCGCTCACTTGCTTTCTTTCACATGGTAAAGAGGTCAATCTCTTCCAATACACGATCGTTGAGGTATGTATCAATGTCTAAAGGTTAAAAAAGACCCAAGTTATACCATATGGTTTAGGTTGCTCACCTTGGTGGCTGACTAGGCGTCCAAAAAATCTTAGTGAGAGTATAAAGGACATTTTTGATGGTGCAATAATGGAACACAAAAAGTTGTGTGTGTGTGTGTGTGTGTGTGTCGCACGACCTGGGAGTCTACATCTAAGAGTTCCTTTCAGTTTTCTATCAGAAACATTTCTTTATAAAAGTTCTGTTGGACACTTATCTTCTCTTTACTTATCATTTTGTGGGACTACGAAAAAGTTCATCTGTGTGTAACTACAGGGTTCTCGAAGTCTGCCCTCTCATTGACAGGGTGAAAGTTGTGGAATTTTTGCTTTAACTGCCTGGAGTAAGATGACAGGACATACAAAGATGCATTCAAGGTAAGCTCCAACGAAATTAGGTGTTCATAAGACAATTCTTTCAAGTTGCGACCTACATTGTGGTGTCTCCGTTCATCAAGTTCTAAGCACCAGCTCCAGTGAAATTAGATGTTCATCCAGCCATACTCCTAGGTGGATTTCTTTGGTGTGCTTATTATTGTGTAGTTAGTGGTTATGCACATGCCTCATCATCTGATATTTCTGCAGTAGTTACTGAAAGCAATCTGAGGACAAAGCTTTGATTGTTGTTGTAGTTGAAGATTCAGAGTTGCAAGGCAGGCACAGTTAACAGGGATAAGAAACTATACAAGATTTATCAAACCAGATATATGGGCTTGGTCATGCATTGAATGGTTGTGGAGGATCTCGGGTAATTAGGCCATACAACAAAATTAAATTTTACTTTCTTTTAAATGTTTAGGGGGCAGATGATGTTTCATATGCTAGACTGAAGTACGCACCTTTTAAGAGTATCACTGATACTCCAGTCACCCATAAAAATGGAAGTACTGAAAATTAGTTTGCATGGAAAATAACTAAATAGTGAGTCTGAGCAAACTACTGCCTAGATTACATGAGATCATTTTAGCTCTAAGTGTTTCTTTTATCTTTTTTTACATTCTGGTAAACATGTGGGTGAATAACTGTTAGAAATTGTTCTGTATGTACACGTGCATTCTACTAGAACTGATGCTTGAAAGAATAAAAAGTTCTATAATATTTGTAAGCCAAGCGGTGGAAAAGCTCACTCCTCACAGTAGATTACCATCGTCTACGTATCTGCTTTGTCGAAACAGAGTCCACAGGTTTACTCATGTCATCTATTTTTTGTTGTTTGAGGGAAGGTTTGTTAGGAGCCCATCTCTTCTGCAGCAAGCCCTGGAGAAAGAGAGCTAGATATAATGGTACTTATTAGCCTTTTAATGGACACTTTCTTTTGGCCTTTTTTAGTTTCTCTAACTAGGTAAGATACTTCAATGAGTGAGAATTTTTTGTTCCCTCCCTTTTTCATTGTCTTTTGAGTTTTGCTTTATGGTGAGAGGAGGATAGAGATACCCAATTGCCCTGGGCATCAGAGATTAGGTGAGGTCACATTGTTTGTCTCGGCTTTACAGTGTGAGGTAAAGGAAGAAAATAAAGTAATGTTAGAATATTACAATCATATATCTAGACATATCTCTACTCCTAATGGAGCAGTTGGAAAATAAAAGCCGGGAGAAGTATGTCCCCTCCGTCCTCCTCCCGCGATGCGCGTCACGGGAGAAACCCTTGCGTCGCCGCCGCCGGGACCCCCTCCTCCTCCCCTTCTCCCCTCCCCTGCCGCCGCCTGCGAGCAAGGCCGGGCGAAGCCCGGACGGCCTCCGGCGGTGTGTGTGGGGGGGGGGTCTTCCCTTCACCGTGTGGCCGCGTGTGGCGTAGGATGGCGTGGCCGGCGAAGGCGCCATGCGAGTAGGGGCACGATGACGTGGCATCTGAGTGTGGGGCGGCGACGCCTAGCCAGGTGCCCGTACGGGTGGCTCTACGGCGGGGGGTGGCTGCGATGTTGCCGGCGGCTGCGTTTGTGCGCGCCCAGATCTGGCAGCGGTTGCGCCCGCGCGTTGCGCTGGCTCAGCTGTGGCCTGGGTGGCTCGGCACGCGTGGGAGCTCGGCGGGCGGCGGCTTGGGTTGCCGCTGCACCTCGTCGTCCGGCTGTGTGGTCACTGGTGGTGGATAGCGGCCGCTGGTGAGATTCATCTTGTCCAGCCACGGCGCAGGTCTGAGTGCGGCTCCAATCCAGCCCCTGCTGAGCTTGCAATTGTTGCGACATAGGGCTGGACCTTTCCCAGTGATGGCCACAGTTGAGGGATGGATCCGACGCCGGGAGGGCCACGGAACCATCCTTGCCTCCTGTCAGGTGGCGCACCGGGGAGCTCGTCCTTGCACGGCCTGGCAGGACGGGGCGGTGGCGGCCGAGTGCGGCCGGCCCGGGGGTGGGCCTCGGACCTGGGGACCGTCCAAGGGCAGGGAAGGAGTTGCCTTCCCGCCCGTCTCTTTGCCTGTCATGGCTGCAAGCTTCGGTAGGGGATGGTGTCGGGACCATGGGTGTTGGGGCGGCGGCCCTGGAGGTGGGAGGCGTGGGCTCATGGGCGGAGCTCACGGCTCTGGTGTGAGCTAGCTGTCGTGACCGTGCGGGGGGTGTGGTGGTCAGGGTGCGACAACCGGAGGGGTTGGTCCGGCGGGCCTGGTTTGTTGTGCCTCGCCTCGGGGGCTGTGAGGACTTCCCGGGGTGAAAACCTGCTTTGGCTCTGCCAAGCCGACGGCGACGTCGCCTATGGGCGGTGCCTCCTTCTTGAAGGCGTCGTCGCGGCTCCTATACATGCTCCGATTGCTCCGAAGGAAACCTTGATCTTGGGATCGGGCGGTGGTGATACTCCTGTGTCGTGCCCTTCTTGAAGGCACCGCCTTGGAGTGTTCGGCTTGTCGTGCACAGCTCTCTCACTCTCTTCACGGTGACTCGCTCACGGTTGAGGTCTGCGGAGACTACAAGTGGTGCTATCCCTGCCTACATGTAGTTGCTTGGAGTGGATGGGGGTGATCTAGCAATTCATATACACCCTTGTATCTTGCCTTGTGTGTGTGTTGTGGGGTGAGTTGTATGTGTTGGTTTGTATGCTGATCGTTGATTTATGTATAAAGCGGGGCACGAGCCTTTTTCGGTAATGAAGCATTTGGTTGTCTCCGTTCCGGGTTTTTTCGTCCCACCTCCCACCTTCGTCTGGTTTTAGGTTGAATTCTTGTTCTCTAGATCCACCTTCACCGACAGCACGCGCTTGTCTGTGACCTCCCACTAGCAGCGCCTTGAGGTCACCCACAAAAGCGACCAAGCAATTCCACGTTGTCACCCTCTACTACTTCGCCAACAACATCGAGGAGGTCGTGGGTGAGAGCTACTGTCCTCCTTGGAGAACATGCTCGTGCCCCATGCGTACGAAGAAGAGCTAAGACACTCGCACGGGTGCTCAAGGAAATACACCAGATTGAGTGAGGTTAGATTAAAGTTTCTTCATTCTTCACTAGCTTTTCTTGTGCCTTTAGGTATTTCAGATAAGTATCGTATGCTGCCTACAACATGTAAGGGAAGCCAAAAATGATTACAAAATATTTATGCTTCTTCATAGTTGTCCATTTGGTTCTAAACTTTGTTGAGTGGCAGAAATATTTTACATTAATTAATAAATAATGTTGCTGCACACGTGAGTTGGTTTGCAATGAAGTGGGCAGGTAGACATGTTTTTGTTGAATAAATATTTTTCATAAATACGGGGGCATGAAGATAATGTATTCTTTCTTTACTCCATTGACAATGGGACAATGTTCTTTTTGTGTTTCAGAGTAAAAAAACAGACTCTAATCTGAATCTGACGAGTAAAAAAATATCGTTGTGTTTCAGAGTGTTACACAATTTATCAACAAGAGCAAAGACTCTAATCTGATGATGTAGGACAGCTTTAATGTGACAGAGGATCATGGTGGTCGATGGATTGTGCACCCGGTAGTACACTAAGAAAGGAACATTATTTATGGAACACAATGATATTCAGAGCAGCACTGCACTATGTGAGATTTAGAAGGTATTCAAATTAGTGTTTGTTGATAACTGCAAATTCTGTGTGTCCGAGTTTCATATTTTTCTATCCCTGTCAATGTACTAATCCGTTGTTCTTTGATGTGCCTTAAGTACTGCCGTCGGATGCATCCATCTGCTAATCTCCTGGCACCGCATAGACGGAGCCAAACGAGTTGGGGCCTCCAGTCGGCTGGTAGTGGACAACAACACCGGGTTTGTTAATTACTCAACAAGTCACAGATTGATCTCTTTTTTGATTGGTTTGGTGTGGATTATCAGGCCTGTCGCGCAATCATAGATTTATCTTTTGCTTTATGTGGGTGGACAGAAACACCCTTTCTAAAGTTTTGTAGGTATTGTAATGAAGCACAATAAAACACTCCAGCATTCATTCTTTGCTTGATATTAGCAAACAATGTAAAATAACCAAGCTCACAACATTCTAAAGCGGTCTATTAGCTACTTCAGCAGACAACAGACAGAAAGAAGTAAGCAGTATTTGATTTGCTCATACCCATGGAGGCATCGAATTCTGCCCAAAGTTTGTCGCAGCACTTGTGGTCAGCGGCGAGGATGAGCACCCACACCCGCTCCTTGTTGCCGGCCTCTGCATCCTCCTCCCTCGAAGCGGGTCTATGCGGGGAGTTGGTCTAGAATATCCTATTGTTAGATATAACAAATAGGTGACAAGAAATAAATAAGAACTATGTAGTACAATATATGTGTCACACAGTATACTTTGAAAATGTGTAATTTGAGATTCTGATATAGATGTGGGCCTGTAACACACCTTGAACATGCACTAAAAATTGTTGTTTACAGTCTGATTTCTAAACCTGATGAAAACCCCTATTTAAAAAAGGATTTAATAGAATTTGTAGTGATTCTTTTGTCAGATTGATAATATATTGCAAATTATGCTTGATGGTTAATTTCTTGGCATATAAGGTGCTTATTTGAAATTTGGTTACTACTGAAATTTTGTCAAGATACTTGGACTTTCGTTGTTCAGTCAGGTCCCAATCAAGAGTTAACCTGAGACAATAGAAAGTACTGTCTGCGTAATTATTGATGGTTCTGGAATAAGGATTAAACCAAATCAACCAAACGAATCCTCGAGGATGCCTTTTTTGGTAGCTAGCCAGGTTAAACTTTTCAATCCGTGCTCGGCCTTGTACTAATAGGTCCATTGTTTCAATATTTATGAAGCACCACATTTCCAATACATTTATTAAGCACCCTACCAATGTCAAATTTTTAGATCTTGCGTACTTCCTTGTGGTACTTGCCTACAAATTTTTGTACAGTCTATAAAAAAACGACGACTGTCCGGTCTAATCATAAACGTAGCCTAATCATAAAAAATGAAGTACACAAAAAACTTCATAAACATAGTTATTACAGTTTTTTATTAACCTTTTTTTTACAATCTTTCAGATTATTCAGAAAACGAGTTACACAATTTTTTATTTAGAGAAAGAGTTACCACCATTTTTTTAGAAACAACTTTCATGTTCTTCTTTAGAAACATTTTTTACCACTATTATGAAAATATCTTCAGATTAAAGATTACAGCTGCAAAAAATATAACAGCTGCATGATGGTTAATCAAATCAAGGATGGTCAAGAACTTGCAGATGCTACGTTTTTTATTTTGAAGTTAAGTCTCAACTTGGAGCATTGGAACATTTGAGAAATCTCACCGCCAAGTCGACATCCAGCAATGGCATCTAGAACACAAAGGTCTAAAATTGAAAAGTACACAATCTGTCGAAATGCTCTCACCATCTCATGAAATTGATATGCTCGGTGAGGCAGAGGACGATGGTGTAGTGTTGCCGAAGCTCGGTACTTCCTTCGCTGCACTGTGCTTGCTCTTCTAGGTGTCATCCAACGTTGCCCTTGCGCGCATCCGCATCAGTCTCCAACCTTGTTACAATTAATATATTAACTCCCATTGCTTCAAAGGGATATATATGAAAAGACAACAGAATAGAAAACCATAGAAACATGGTGGAAATGACTAAACAGAATTACTATATGCACACCTTTGTAGAGAAGGTAAGAAAAAAAGAAATTTCTTCCTCTGCTCCAAGTGTGACACCTCTGAATCTTTCAGTTGTAGAAGAAGACAGAATGGAGATTAGACTAATCTGCCTTCTCGTTTTGAAGATCACAACAACATTTACTACATCACAATGCACAAGAACCTAACGGTTACGTCAAACAGAGTTTGGAAATCAACAATCATGAGTTGTGAGATAACAAAATAATCACATCTGACTTGGTCACTCAAAAGAACTTATGCAGGTGAGAACCCTTATTGTGCTACTGCTAACGCCATAATTTATTTGATTCAAGTGAGACTGAGAAGAAAACACTACGGGTAATCAAAGTACAACAGGTGATTCAAATAGAATGTTTAGGATACATATGTTTACAGTTGAGTTTCAGTTCGTAGAAATATAAAGTTTGGTACATCTGGACTGAAACAAAGCTCAAAAAAATTGTACCTTCGCTGTGTGATTTCCCTGTCAAATACCGAGCATACTATCAGTAGGATGTGTAGCAGGCCAACAGGCAGCAAGCCAGCAACTCAGCCTGGGTTGGCCAGACCGACGGCACGGCTCAGCTTGAGGTAGAAATCCTCAAGTCGCCCTTGGCTCCGGAAATCGCCCTGGGATGGCTAGATCCACGGCGCGGCTCGCCGACGGCCGGATCCGGCTGCTCACCGCGACACCTGGTCTCACCACTGCTCACTGGACCCGGCCAAAACAGATAACCGTGGCAGGGACCGAGGAGTGGAGGGGATGGGAGGCGGCAGGGTGTGCCAAGGTGGGGAGTTGTGGCGGCCGGGATGGCGTGGCGGAGAGGGTTGGCGGCGGCGAGATTTGGCGGAGAGAACGAGCGAGAGGGTGAGAGGGTATGGTCTTGCAGATGGGTGCCATGGGGTGAGAGAGTGAGAGGGTGGTTGCCGTGAGGATAAGTCAGGATAGGTGGAAAAACTAATTTGGTTTGTCTCTTTTGTTTTACATGTTTACATGATTAACAACTTGGTTCTTTCTTAGACCACATTACATAGTACACGTGGAGACTGGCACTACATCCAGCACCCAACATGTAACAAAGCAGGATCTAGATAGTGAGTTCAGTTTAAATTAGCATAAATTAACAAGCAAGCATGACATTATTTATACAACAGATCCACAGCAATGTTAAACTCCTAGACTATGCTCGGTGCGGCTTGGCAGGGAGAGGAGGATGTGGGTGGCGCGAGAGGTTGTCGGGCAGAGGAGGAGGTCAGCAACGACGTGGCGGAGAGAGGATGATGTACATGACACCATCGAGGGATTAGAGGGAAAGGAGACATGACAACTGGCGTGGAGAGGAGGTGTCGAACGACGCCATGGAAGGAAGGATGAGGACCATCGAAGTTGCTGAGGAAGGAGGAGGGGGCGGCTGACATCGTGGAAGGGATAGGAGAGGTCAGGAGACGGCATGGAGCAAAGAAGAGGCGCCACTCCTGCGAATGAACCTGACGACCACATTCCTGATATTGTGCATGAATATCATAAGCGCATCAAGCTAATCTTAATTTGTAATAGGCTATTAGTTGAATCATCGCTCTCTATGTATACATCGTTAAATTACTTTTTTTACCATCTTACATTGCAAGTGAAGTGGATTTCAATTATTACTCGATTGCACTCGTGCTATATTTTCTATACATGTGAAATTTAACATGCATTATGTTTATATATAACTTTAACAAAATATTCCAAAAGCCTGTGGCAACGCACGGCCCTTCTACCTCTCTTAAGGTAAAAATAAAAATAAATGCCAATAAAATTCTAACAATAATAAATGTTATCAAATATTGATATATCTACCTATCACAAGAGAGGTAGGAGTAGTATGTTCTAGAAGATGTGTTTTCTGTAGTGTTTCTAAATGGTAACTTGTATGGTTTCAACCACCTAAGAAAAACGTCCTACACTGATTTGATCTGTTCGCTCGCTCCCCCCCCCCCACGCGGGCGACATGTGAATCCCCGACCCCCCCTCTCCTCCAATCCATCCCCGTCTTTCCCCCTGCCGCCGCCGGCGTGGTTCCCCAGGTTATTCCCACGCGGTGCTGGCAGAGGCGGGCCGTTCTTTCCCCGCTCGCGCGTTGGGGGTGGGGGCGGGGGCTGATGGCGGTGGTGCTCCTCGAGTGAAGGCAGGCCGTTCTTTCCCCCCTGATGCGGCGGCGCAACCGTTGGCTGCAAGGCGCGTGGTGGTGCAGCTGGCTGGCGGCGTCCACTCCGCCCAGATCTGGACCCTTTTGGGCCTCATCTGGGTTGGGGCGAGCCGGCGGTCCGATGTGCGGTGGTGTGGCTCCCTGGTGGTGGTGGTGAGGCATCGGGGGGTGCGGGTGGTGGCGGCTTTGTCGGCCGACGTGCTGCAGTGTGGTAACAGGGGCTGCCCTGACCCATTTGGGCTCGGTCGGGCCAGTAGGGGCCTGGTAGGCCCCTGTCGTCACATCTGGTCGGCTTCGCGGCAGCGGCGAAGGTTGTCCCCTCTCATCGGCTGAGTTGCGGATGCCCCCGAGCCCCTTGGCTCCTCTTCCCTCCTCCAGATCTCGTGTCGGTGGCCTCAGGAGATGACGAAGTTGGTTCAGTGAACGTGGTGGCAAAGGCTGGTGGGTGGCAGGTTGGTTGGTAGACTTCAGATCGTCCGGGGTGGTGGTGGTTGTGTCTGTGTTGGTGAAATCCCTGGCGGCTCGTCCGACATCGACGTGGTGCCGGCTGCAGGCGCAGCCGGACCTCCCTAAAGGTCATCAGGTATATGCCTTCCCCACTGTCCTCTATGTACCAAGCGAAACCCTAGGACTTGTCCGGGCAGCGGTGGCGTCGTCGTCGCATTCCTTCTTGAAGGTGTTGCTCGGTACGCGACGCTTCGGGTGCTAGGAGCGCGGTGGCACTTCACCGGAGGTTGCAGCGGTTACCGGTCATCTTTGTTTCGTTGATCTACCGGTGTCGGCATTTGTTTCTCTTTCTTTTTCTCTCATTTTTATTTTGGGCTTCTTTGTGTTACGGCCCAAGTGAGCTGGTTGTATCGGATGGTTGCTTTATAATATAAAGCGGGGGAAACCCTTTATCGTCAAGCTCCTAAATCCATATTATGTAATAGTTTGTCAGCCAATTGCATATTGCAATGAAGTTTCTGGTTGTAACATTTGTATAAAAGGAAAAAAAATCCTTCATGTGTTGTTTTTAATTAATGGATAATAACAATGCACATGCTTTCATGAGAAAATCGATTTTAAGAATTAAAAAAGACATTCAAGTGTTATTATCATTTGCAATGCAATGCAGAATAAAGAGGTCAATGTTTGTGTACCACCTTCTTTATTTTGTGTATCAGGTGTATAGGGTCGAATTACATTTTTTTATCAAAGTACGCTGCAAGTGAATTATTCCAATTATTTTTCTGTTTATTATTGCCTATCTTTCTATCTACTCCCTCCTTCCATCTATAGGGCTTAATGCATTTTTCGAGGCTAACTTTGACCAAATGTTAGAGCAATAATATATGACATGCAACTTACAACAAGCATATCATCAAATTCGTATGTGAAAGGAGCTTCCAATGACATAATTTTCACATTATATATCCCATATACTATTAATCTTGTCAATAGTCAAAGATGGTCTTGAAAAACGTACTAGGCCCTATATAGATGGAAGGAGGGAGTATGTAAAATTTGACATGCAACAAATACAAATTTTCAAAAGCCTGTGGCAACGCACGGGTAGTCTACTAGTAGTACTAGTAAAGGACTTCCTGGATGCAAATAAGGCGGTTGTCTCGGCTTGCAGGCGGCACTTGCGAACGACTTACCGTGGTCTCCCTCAATGGTGTTCTCCGTCGAACGCACTTCGCCAAACCACCCAAAAAAAAGATATCGTCGACGTCACCGCAATGGGGAAGGAAGTCAAATATAGTTACTACCTCCATTTTTTGTACACAAGGCCAGTATATCAAAATTACAATTTGCAAAGGGCCACTAACACTAATCGAGACAAAATTGATGGGGTTAGCAACCAAGGACATTAATATCCCCTGCATGCATGCGGAAGTGAGAAGGTTGGTTTGCATGGCGCTGCATTAATCAAGCGATGAGGAGTGAGATGGTTAGCTCTTTGGTCTTTGGAGAAAAAATACGCATTAATTGACACGTGAAACGAGGATTTGTATCGATTAAATCCCGCGAAGGAAAACCCCGCCTTTCTTTTTTAACACTAGTACTCCTAGTACGTACGTACTTATCCTGTTTGGGTCTAGGCCTTGCATTGCCAAACTTTGCCACACATTTTTGCCAAGCTTGCCTAAAGTTTTCAAAATGAGAAGGAGGTACACTTGCGCACGGCTGTCGCGGTCGCACCGCACCCTCACACGGTCGCTCCTGCACGCCGCGGTCGCACCGCACCCTCACACAGTCGCTCCTGCACGCCGCAAACCCAACCAAGGGAACGCACCCTCACTGACACGTGATGTCGCATGTGAACAAACCAAACTCAGCCATCCTATCGCTGACACATAATTTTCGTTCATAGAGTATGTTTATCCAACCGCATGTTGGGGAGTATCCGTACGGCCCGTGCGGTGGTCTGTTGGGGAAGAAGAAGAGGCGAGGAAGAAGGAAAGAAGGGTTAGGAGACGTAGGATATTCATCCAACTGCCTGAAATGGTAGACTGACCCAAGTCAGGCGACTTGCATAACAAATATATGTTTTTACACAGCAAAAGATCCATAAAAACAACAACATAAAGAAAAATTATCACTGCTCGCGGAAAGAGACGGCCTCATCGTCTTTCGCTGCCGGCGCGAACCAGCCGTCGCTGTCGACGTGTGTCTCCGCACCGTGGTTGTCCTCGGCCTCCAGCTACTTTTTCAAGCGGAGCGTGCGGGCGCTCTGCACGGACGAGAGCACAGCCCGGTTCAAGTCGAGGACGTCTGGTTCCGCCTGCAGGAGGGCCTCGATGGCAGCGGCATCCGCGCGCTCCGCGTCGAGTCGAGCCTCCGCCGCCCGGTTCAAGTCCAGGACGTCCGGTTCCGCCTGCAGGAGGGCGTCGATGAGAGCGACATCCGTGCGCTCTGTGTCGAGTCGAGCCTCTGCCGCCCGGTTCAAGTCCAGGACGTCCGGTTCCGCCTGCAGGAGGGCCTCCATGGCAGCTGCATCCGCGCGCTCCGCCTCAAGTTGAGCCTCCGCCGCCCGGTTCACATCCACGACATCCGGTTCTGCCTGCAGGAGAGCCTCGATGGCAGTGGCATGCGCGCGCTCCGCGTCGAGTTGAGCCTCTGCCTCTCGGTCCTCCTTTAGTATCGCCATGTTGAACCGCTGGTCTGCCTGCACCATGGGGGACTCGGACGCCGGCATGAAGTCGACGTCCATCGTCTCATACCCATCGGGGGCCTTCTGCGTCGCGACCTCCGCCATGAACATTGGATCGGCTTCCTCCTCCGCAAAGCGAGCTTGGGAACGGAGGTCTGTGGCGCCGACCGCCGCCGCGATTTCTGCGCGGCGCTCCAGCGTCAGCATCATGTAGTAAGTGATCTTGCGGCGCACCATGGCTTTCCGGCGAACTAGGGGACGCTTGATGCGGGCTAGGGGATCGAAAGGTGGGGGAATGGGCTGGAGATTTGGTGTGGTTTTAGGGCAGTGGCTGGCGTAGGCCGAGCAGCGAAGGTTCTGGTGTGAATAGTGGTTCCGGTGACGACCGGTCAATCGGTTTTGACTGTGCATTGCTCTTGTCGCGTTCGCGTTGCAGCCCGGCACGCTGGACCCTCCACGTCGCTCACCGAATGGAACGCGCTTCGTCTTGCGTTTTCGCTCGCTTGTGGGACCGCAGTTGAGAGCAAACCGACGTCCCTCCCCCTCCCTCGCCCGCGTCATCTATTATACCACCACTCCCTCCGTTTTATGCGGAGTAAATAAAAACAGAGGGAGTATACTACGGATGAGGATCCCCTGACGTGGCCGAGTGGGGTCCGCCAGTAAGTGACCGAAAGGGAGGGTAAGGCAGGGATACCTACGTCAGAGGATCCACTCCCACTATACTACTTTGAGCAAATGTTAGAGTAATAATATATGACATGCAACTTACACAAAGCATACAGGGTCTAATGCGTTTTTCAAGGCTAACTTTGACCAAATGTTAGAGTAATAATATATGACATGCAACTTACACAAAGCATACGGTCAAATTCGTATGTGAAAGGAGTTTCCAATGATATAATTTTCACATTATACATCTCATGTACTATTAATCTTGTCAATAGTCAAATTGGAAACCATCTCGAGTACAAATCTAGGAGTACGTACGAATCTAACAATATTGATTGGGCGTTGTTGAATGTTGATACCTTTTTGATCAAAGTAGAGATACTTTGACTACACATAAAACTTATATGTAAACTAGAAAGGATAGGGGGAGTATATTGTACGCTCAAAAATGAAACGAACATTGAATACCCTTTATATATGATTTGCGGATGCTATGATCACCGGTTCAAAATTTTGAATCCGCCTTAGGTATCACGTGCCCCCAGTTGTTCCCCCTCGATTTCATCTCGGGGCATGGAGATCTATTGAAAGAGGACTAGGGTGGGTACATGCGAATGATACTCGGCGGAATGTTCAAATGAGGCATGCGGGAGGATGGACTCGACTGCAAGGCGACATGATCGATGGAGAAGAGGGTTGGAGAGGAATGAGAAATAAGCAAACGCCACATGATTATACTTGAACGGCTCAAATAAACAATAAGTTGTCTCGCTTGGCCTACATAGTGAAAGGCCTAATGCGCAACGCGGAGCACTGACGCTCGAATATGGCCGGGAAAACAGGGAAACGGACATGTGGGGCACACCCATCGGGACGACGTAGCGCAGACTAGTCCAATGGAGGAGCTGGCCCACGACCTCCTCGCCACCGAGAACCGTTCATGTGGGTCGTTGGGGCCAACAACGGGGTGCTGCTCCAGCACCGCCTCTGGACACAGCGACCGTGGTGAGCGACACGCTCATATCGTTGCTAGACACGGTCGGTTTCAGTGTGCCGAGGGTGGCGTTAGTGCTGTGGCACGACCAACGGTATGTTTGGTTTGTGCCCAAGGTTGCCCCATCAAAGCATTGGGTAGCCAAAATTTTGGTTGAGGTATTGGTTGCCCATGATTTGGCCGACATTGGCAAGAAAAATGAACTAGAGTTGGCTAGAGTTCATTGGCATGCCAAAGAAATGGCAACCATCCAAACAAAGACCAATCTTTGGGTCATGACCAAAATTTTGGTTGAGGTATTGGTTGCCCATGATTTGGCCGACATTGGCAAGAAAAATGAACTAGAGTTGGCTAGAGTTCATTGGCATGCCAAAAAATGGCAACCATCCAAACAAAGACCAATCTTTGGGTCATGACCAAAATTTTGGTAAGGTGCACTTTGGCCACAATCCAAACACACCCCAACACCCAGCTCGTCGAGGATGCACGGGGCGCCGCGACGCGTCCGCGGAGTGGTGTAGCGCGGCCAACTGCATCCTCTGGACCTAAGACCATGCCGGGTCGTCTTGCTTTTTCAATGACATGCGGGGATCGCATGTGAGCAAAGGGCATCTCCAACGTTGCCACGACCGCAGCTGACTACCCTGGCACACCAAAACCCTCGTCCATCGCGCCGTCACGCGGTGCGTTCCCAGCCGGCGCCAGCTGCCCGCATTCATGCCGTCTGTTCGTAAGTCGTCGTTAAGAGGCTCGGTGCCCGAGGAACCAACTCCGGCGACTTAATGACGCACCCGGACGCTTGGCCTCACCGGAATGCGCTACTTAAAGCGGCAACGCCCAGCTAACCTCCGCACCATAGCGCATCGTCCTCCTACCTGGCACCACATCCGCCATGACCGCAAGTGCGAACGCTCTACTGGAGAGCTTGTCTTCGGGGATGAAGCTCGAGGTCGCCGCCCTCGCTCAACTCGCCTCTCGCGACGGAATAGCGGCGTAGCTGGACGCGGACGCGACCGCACAAGCGGTGGCCACGCTGGCGGCCGACGACGGGAGCACCGTCAGCCACGCGTCCTACTTGCCGCCGTCCAACGTCCGGCACCGCCAAGGTCGGGGACTCCTCCAAGGATGAGTAGGGCATGGGAGGCGGCAGGGCATGGTGTGCCAACTGGCCGGTCTGTATCCCGTGTTCTACTCTTCCTCGCCGGAGACCGCACCTTCACTTCACGGGTCTTGAACCCCGCCCCCGTACATAGAGATCGCAGATGGAGGACGTCGGTTGCCACCGTAGAATAGGTTTAGGGTCGGGTTTCTTTTATTTTTCTGTCCTATAAAAGTTCAAAATGTAATGAAAATCTGCCGTGTTTGCATTAATCTCGGCCGGTGTATATGAACTTTCACAATAATAAACATATTGTAGGAGTACTAGCAAGATGCCCGTGCGTTGCACGGAAGATCAAGATCTTGTGGGAGAAAAGGATGAACGAGGGAAAGCCTTATCTGCAAATGTGGAGAGGAGTGCGGGTAAATTGTCATAGTTTCCTTCCTATCCGTTAGATATAGATCGGACGGCCTATATTGCAGGATGACAGGCACACCATCATCACCAACTCTGCTTTTTATTGAACCGAGACAAATCTAACATGCGAAGTAAAATAAACACATAGGGTCTATACATACACAAATTATCTTAGGCACTCCAATAGTACGTCCACTACACATTCACGCATTTCACATCTTTCTACATCTACGGGAACCTACGAAAGGGTTAACGTAAATTGCCTCTCTCTCTCCTCCCCTCATTTTCATGGTGGTGGGCCCCTCCCTCCCCCCAATCTACAATCAACAGCTCACATGTTTCACATTACGTTAATTACGTAATTGGGATTACTTAGGTGTAGCATTACTCGTCCTAAAAAACCCAACTAAGCCAACCTCCCAGCATATCGTGCGGGAAAAGACTCGGCCGCGCCGTTTTAGTCGGGATTACCGGATTACTAGTAGTAGTATCGATGGATCGCGCGAAGCAACAATTATTTTTTTGAGGGGGCGAAGCACCTACTTTAAAAGAAAAAAGGCGGTACACTCACATCACTCCTGTCGCGGTCGCATTGCACCCCACACACGTTCGGTCCTGCACACGGCTCACGCAAACGGAACGCCCTTCGGCTTGCCTCTTCACTGACACGTGGGACTGCACTTGGAGAAACCGACCATGCGCCAAACTCCCCCCGCCCACCGCGCGAAAATCCTCCCACCCCCCACACCCAAAAATTCCCCCCAAATCTGATTCAACCGCCCTTCGGCCAACTAGCCAATAATATTCCCCAAACCCCCCTCCCCCCTGTCCCCCTCCACTTCATTCGCTCCACCAAAGCCGCCCTCCCCGCCGCGCCGATACGTCGGCGCCGCGGTTCGGCGATCCTCTCGCTCCCACAGTACGCTCTCATAGACTGCCGTCCTCTAGCCGCGCCGCCACCTCTGGTTACGTTCTTGTGGAGGCGCACGGTGGTCGGCGCCGCCACCGCTAGCGACGTTCGTGTGGAGACGCACGGCGGTCAGCTTCTCCCATGGTACGCGCATTCTAGACTGAGGCCCCAGTCATGTCGGTGTAGCGCTGAATGTTAGCTGATAGACGCTGTTAATCTCACTGTTTGCCGAAGTAGTTTACTGTCAATATGCTCTGCTTAAGAAGCTTCCTTGCCCTATTCTGCACTCAATCTGCTTAGCTGAGATGGCATGCCAAGGCCGATTAGTTGCTAAAATATCCTGCCATATATTTATTGTGACGTAGATTGCCATGGTCTAGTAGCCAATCTGTTAGGTGAAATAGCTCTACACCGTTTTATACTCGATCTTTGTTGCTGCGATGGCCTTCGATAGTTCGATGGCTGTGTGCCCGGCCTCATTGACTGCTGAAACAGCCTGCCATAATTTGGCACTCAAATCTGTTTGCTGAATTAGCTTTACATATATTTCGTTACTTAGATCTGCTCGTCCAAATATCTTGCCATAGCTTTAGACATCGACCTAGGTATTTTTTTCTGGACTTCATAAAAAAGCATATATGTTTTTCCTGTAATATCTAGTAGAAGAACTAATTTGTATGTCTAACAGATGGACAGGACTTGGATAACTTCTGCTCGAAGATTCTCCGCTGCATATGTCGAGGGGGTTGAAAACTTCATGAACTTTATCAGAGCTGAGTACGGTGGTCCGAAATCAGATGTGCTCTGCCCGTGTAGCAGTTGTATGAATTCAGTTACAAGACCCCAGTCAACTGTGCAAAATCATCTACACTTGTATGGGATGTCGGTCACATATACTAGGTGGGTTCATCATGGTGAAGCTGTGAACGTCAATGTTATTGACTACGTGGAAGCAGCAGATCACCATCTTGATCTGCCTGATGCTCAGGTGGAAGAGGAGGAGGAGGTGGTGGTGGCGGAGCCAGTGAGTTTGACCAACATTGAAACAATGCTACGAAATGCTCGTGCATTCCGTGAACTTTCACCTGCAGAAGAAAAATGGTGGGCCCGCATGTTGGAACAATGCAACGTTGCTGTCACCCCAGGAAATAAGCTGTCAGTATTCTCAGCTATGGTCACCTTTCTTCAGGTGAAGACATCTGAGCGGATGACCAACAAATCATTCGATGCGATGTTGGCTGCTTTCCGCAAATCTTTCCCAGATGCGTCTGAGCTGCCACACACCTACAGTAAAATGAAGAATTTCCTTCGTGCAGTTGGAATTGGATATGATATGATCCATGTTTGTAAGAATAATTGTGTTCTGTTCCGGAAGGATTATGCCAACTTAAGTGAATGCCCGAAATGCAAATCATCAAGATGGAAAGATGGCGATGCTGTGAAGAGGATTCCTCATAATGTTCTGAGACATTTTCCAATTACACCAAGATTGCAGAGGTTGTTTCATGATGCTGAAACAAGAGAGGATGTACTGTGGCATTCTAGGAACCAGGAGTACAGAGATCAGAATGTAATGAGCCATCCATCTCATGGTAGTGAGTGGAAAAGCTTCAATGATAAACACAAAGAGTTTGCTGCTGACCCGAGAAACATTAGACTTGGCTTAGCTTCAGATGGATTTAACCCATTTGGCCACCAGAGCGCCACATATAGCATGTGGCCAGTGCTTGTTATCCCTTACAACATGCCTCCAAATGTCTGCACCAAAGAATCAAACTACATGATGGCCTTGCTCATCCTAGGTCCAAAAAGTCCTGGAAAGGATTTTGATCTGTTCATGCAGCCTCTTGTGGAGGAACTTCAACAGCTATGGAAGGGTGTTCTCACTCGAGACCTATATAGCAGCCCACGAGCTAATTTCTTTCTGCGTGCTGTTATAATTTGGTGCATCCATGATTATCCGGCTTTGGGCACTATGTCAGGGCGAACGACACATGGTTACAATGCATGTGTTCGCTGTGACAGGAATCCGCTGTCATACGCAATACTTAGCAAGATCTGTTACATTGGACACCGACATTTCCTTGCCAAGGACAAGCCGCATCCTAGAAAATACCAAAGACATGTGTTCAATGTAAAGCATGAAAACCGTGATGCGCCAAAGAGGCTCACTGCCGATGAGTTGCAAGTGGAATTAGAGAAGGTCACGCATATTACACCAGGAAACCATCCTGGTAATGGTAGCGGGAAAAGGAAGCGTGGCAGGGTAGAAGAGAGATTATTGTTTACCTGCAGGTCCACTTTGTGGGACTTGGAGTATTGGAAAGATTTGGATCTGCGGCATAATCTTGATGTGATGCACATCGAGAAAAATATATGTGACAGCATTATCGGCACACTTCTTAATATTGAAGGCAAGACGAAAGATACCTTAAAATCTAGGATTGATTTGACACACCTGGGTATCAGAAAGGATTTGCAGGTGCAAGATGAAGGTAAACCACGGGATATGGCACCAGCTGTGTACGTCTTGGACAAGGTAAAAAGAAAAGAATTCTGCGAGGTCCTATCACGTGTGAGATTCCCACATGGATTTGCTTCCAACCCTGAAAGGAGAGTCAGTGCAGATGGAAACAAGGTACAAGGGTTGAAAACTCATGACTGCCACGTCCTACTTCAAAGGGTTTTACCTGTTATCCTTAGAGGATTGGGCCGCCCTGACTTATACAGAGCAGTTGCAGAGTTGGGACAATTCTTCAGGGAACTCTGCAGTAGGAATATCAGGATAGATGCTTTGGAGCGTCTTAGAGACAAGATACCAACTATCCTATGCGACCTTGAGAAGATATATCCTCCAGCCTTCTTTGATGTGATGGTGCATTTGGCTGTTCATCTACCTGATGAGGCACTACTTAGAGGTCCAGTACAGTATGGCTGGATGTACCCTATTGAAAGGCGGCTAGGCACTTTCAAGGGCTATGTTAGGAACAGAGCTAGACCCGAGGGTTCCATTGCAGAGGCCTACATTGCTACAGAAGCATTGACATTCTGCTCAAAATACATTGAAACAGCTGATCAGCTTAGCAAAGAGGTGGGTGAAGACAATCCCGGGCTCAATGTTTTCGATTATTCTGTTCGAGTTACAGGGAAGAGTCGACAAGAGGACAAACCTAAAGATTTGGACAAAATGGTTTGGTATGTGTTGAATAACTGTCCTGAGATACTACCTTATATCAAGTAAGTGCAGTACTTCAGCTTATACATCGTAATCTACTAAACTTGCAGCACATTCTTATATATTTAGATGTTTGACGCGATCACTATGTTGTGCAGCATCTACAAAGAGGAGTTACTGCCGCAAAATCCAAGAAACATTGACAAACTGGTTATGGCAGGATTTGCGAAATGGTTCAAGAACCATGTAAGCTTTTGAAGTGCACTGATCAGTTTTTTTAATATATTGAGTACATAAGATGATCAGCTTGTCTATTTTCTAACCATAGGTTAAGAAGATGCGGGAGGATGGGCAGGCAGTTGATGATGCCCTTTACTCACTAGCAATGGGTCCTGATACTCGGGTAAGACATTATGAATCTTGCGTTGTTGGAGATGTGCGCTACAACACCCTTGCACGAGACGAAGGCAGGAAGACACAAAACAGTGCCATCATGAGCACGGATACGTATGACAAAGAGATAACTGAAATGTATGCTAACATAACAGACATTGTTCAGTTGCAGTATATCTCCAGTTTCGAGGATCATCGGTGTGTGGTTCTGTTGTGCTGTCGTTGGTATAACCTGTTTTCCAGGATCGCAAAACCCAGAGCTGATGATTATTTCAAATCCATCAATGTCAAGGCGGCGTACCAGACCAACGAGCCTTTTATTTTGGCAAATCAAGCAACACAGATATTTTTCTTGGAAGACACATTTGCACGTAGCGATGACTGGAGAGTATTGCAAAGGTTTGAGCAGAGGAATTCGTTTAATGAAGTTGCACAACAAGATGATGCTTACACTGCTCCTGATGTACAAGATAACACAGATGTTCCTAATATCTTTGAGAACCATCACGTCAATGACGCCGGCGAAAAGATTGTCTGTCGTGCTGTGGACATACAAGAGTTGATCAAGAAGAAGCCAACGTTCGAGGACGTTGAGGACGAAGAAGAAGATGACACCATGGGGAATTACGATTCAGACTGATACACATGGCGAAGATGTTGACGCTGCTGTTGCGGATGATGATTACATTGCTTTTGTCGTATTTGCCTGTCAGAAGATGTTTTTTATCTACTATGTGAAATTGTGTTTGCTATGACAACTGAAACCTGATGAACATGTTGTTTAGTATTTTGTTGTGAGAACATCACTTGTTATGTATGCTGATTTGTGTTTGGTGATTGTATGACAACTAAAACATGATGACATTGTTGTTTAGTTGTACTCATATTTGGCTGTGAAACTTGAATTTGATGACATAGTTTGCTGTTGGACTGCAATTTGCTCGACGTCTTCGAATGAGAACAAAGCTGACCCGACAGGGCCTCTGCTATTTATTTATTTATATGAGCAGAAGGGGATACCCCTGATTTCCGTTAATAGAAATCATTAGATGTTCACAACACTATGCCCAGCCTGCTACACAGGTTTCATTCATTACTAGTTTCACTAAAGTGCTCATGTCGTAGCCAGTGAATACATCACGAGTGCTACATACACTGCAAATAAAGAGACAATCATCCTATAGCGCAAATCGATTTTGCCCATTATCTTTACCAGCTCTTTCATCTCCTCATTGCTGTCAAGGCCATTCAACAGCTGTTGCTTGGCCATGATCAGAGGAACTGCATCTTTAACCTTATGCTCTGCATCTTCCTCTTCTGCCGTTCCTTCAGTTACTTGTCCAACACCCCAACTTGCTGGTATTGGGATTCCTCGGCTAACCAAATAATCAGCGTAGTTGCATTCCCCCACATCAGCAACTTCCCAAAAATACAAATCACACGAATCTTCCCTTTTCTGCATGAATCAAATTGGAAGATCATCAACCAAACTATTAAAAGAATCAGCAACTGAAAGCAGCACAACAACACTTAAACATATTATTACCCCATGATTCGGGCATTTGTAGAAGACTCGGCCAGGGTTGCGGATTGTGGTTGAGACGCGGCGGATGACTCTGCGTGATTTGCAGCAGTGGCACCACACCCACGGCAGCGGGTTGCGATGAGCAATCGGCTGCGGTGCGCGTGCCAGCGGGGGTGTGATGAGACCCACAGGACATGGTACGGGTGGCGACTTGGCGCATATCTGGTTGTTGCCTGCTGAAGAGCAGGTGGACGAGCAGCCAGCGGACATGGTTGCTGCGGCGAGAGCTTCTGACGCTAGGCAGAGTAAGTAGAGAAGAGGAAAAGCGAACGTTGGATATGTCAGTTTCATTACTTGCAGAGTAGCATAGCACCATATATAGTAATAGTCTAGGTTTGGATTCGAACCAGCTACAGGAGCACGTCTTTCTTTTTTCTAAAACTCGGCAACGTCTCTTTACTGGTACACTAGCTTGTTCTGTACGCCTTCCCAAGTCTTTGATTTTCTTTCCCTTTTTTGCGAGGAAGGAAGGAGGACAAAATTGAGAGTTCCTGGGACTCGAACCCAAGACCTCTCGGTTGAAAACCAAGGGTGCTAGTCACTTATGTGGCGAATGTTCTCTGTGAGGAGGACGGCAGACGAACGCATTTTCCTCGCAGTTTTCTTCCTATATATAAAAAAGTATGCTACTTGGTGTCCGCTTAGTCAACAAACGATTGTGCCAACCTTGACTGTTGGATTGACATTCAACGTCTGTCGCGTTTCTTCAGTCTCTTCTTCCTCGAGCCGCCAAAGCCAAACCAGCGCCGGCGGGACCGCCTGCTCCCGCCTCCCACGGCTGGCTGTGATCTTCCCCGGCTCCTGTTTGTTCCCGTCCGAGGCCTCACCATCGTCCTCCGCCCTGGTTCGCTCGCCGCGGCGCCGCCCTCCGGTGTTGTCAACATGGTCAACAACCGAGATGAATAAGGAGATGACTGTACATGGTGAGGATGACAGTAGGGACCCAGCAGCGCGCGCAGTAATTTTGTTTTTTCGGGACGGAGAAGGGTATCAACTGGGTTGTGCGGGACCCGTGGCCCGTCTAGCCCAGGCTTTTATTTCATATGTTTAGCACATGACCAGCCCAGTTTGTTTTTTTCCTTTCTGAAAATGGCTAGCCAGCTATTTTGTTTTTTGCAGAATAACCAACATAGGCCTACTTGCTTTTCTACGCCCTGCTGGGCCGGAAATCTTTCAAGACGAGGAGGGATGCATTTTGCCCAGAAAATGGGCTATAAGTAATAAGAAATGGGCTATAAGTAGTAATAAATGGGTTGTAAAATGAAAAAATACAGGAAACAGGCAATTAGTTCCAAAATACTGTTTTCTTTCGGATTTTGATATTTTAAATTTCATTGTTTTTGTGCGGGTAAAATTTCATTGAATTTAAATTAAGGTATATCTAGATTTAAAATTAATTTGAATCTGGCTAGAAATTTCGGGCTGTATGCTGTTTGGGACAGATTTGGAGGCTGGCTTGTGGGTCTACTAGGTTGACGTGTACTTTGGCTTTGTCAACTTAGTCCACAAACGATTCTAGCAGCAGTGACCGTTGGATGTTAATCCAACGGCCGTGTTGCTTCTTCAATATCTGATCTTCTTGCTCGAGCCGCCCAAACCAGCTCCGGTGGGACTGCCTGCTCTCGCCTCCCGTGGCCGGATATGCTGCCGCACAGGCCGCACCGCCCCACCCTACTTCATTGCTGGCCAGGCCATTCCTCTACTCACCCACACCTCCTGTTATTTTCCGGCGACGGCAGCCGGACTAGTAAACCCTCGTACTCCCCACTGCATGGGCAACCATTGCCGAGTATTCCCCGGCTCCGTGTCGTTCCCTTCCTAGGCCTCGCCGTCGTCCACCGCCATGGTGCTCTCGGCGTGGCCTGGTCAACGTGGTCAACGAACGACATCCATCGGCCGTGGATTGTACGCGCAAAATAATGATTCCTCCACCTGACAGGTGGGACCCACCGGAAGGGCCTCTGTATTTCGCGAAAAAAGCGTTCCCCCCGCTGACATGTCGGACCCACCAGCTATATCTTCGCACGCAAGGAAGTGCCTCCTTATTACGGACAAAAAAATGAATACCCCCCTGCTAGCTGGGACCCACCATAGTGGGAGGATGACTTGTGGGCCAACTAAGTTGACGGGGACGGAGGGCTTTGTCAACTTAGTCAATATGAACAATTCTAGCTCCAGTGACCGTACGATGTCCATCCAACGGCCGTAGTGCTTCTTCAACCTCTGGTCTTCTTGCTCCAGCCGCCCAAAGCAGCGCCGGTCGTGCCGCATGCTCCTGCCTCCCGTGGCCGGCTGTGCTGCCGTGGAGGCCTCACCGCCCCCTACTATTCCCACCGCTGGCCAGGCCCTGCGGCGACGGTAGCCTCACACCGCAGCCGAACCAGTGAACCCTCGTACTCCTCTCCGCGCGGGCTTCCACTGCCGCGTCTTCCCCGGCTCCGCGTCGTCCCCTTCCTAGGCCTCGCCGTCGTCCACCGCCGTGGTGCTCTCGGCGCGGCCTGGTCAACATGGTCAAGGAACGACTTCCATCGGACGTGGACTGTATGTGGAGAGGCTGACAGCTGGGTCCATGGCCGCAGCAAGGAAATGCCTCCTTATTACGCGGAAAATAATGATTCCTCCACCTGACAGCTGGGACCCACCGGACGGGCCATTGTATTTCGCGGAAAAAACGTTTCCCCCTAACTGCTGGGACCCACCAGCTTCATCTTCGCACGCAAGGAAGTGCGTCCGGGCAAAAAAAACGATTCTCCCCCCTGACTGCTGGGACCCACCAGCTACACCTTCGCACGCAAGGAAGTGCGTCCGGGCAAAAAAAATGATTCGCCCCCTGACTGCTGGGACCCACCGGCTACATCTTCGCATGCAAGGAAGTGCGTCCGGGCAAAAAAAAAACGATTCGCCCCCTGACTGCTGGGACCCACCAGCTACATCTTCGCAGGCAAGGAAGTGCCTGACAGTTGGGACCCACCTGGTCGAAGCGTATGTAGCATTGTCATTCTGGTCGCGAACATGTACGTGCATACTGGTCGATGTAGAGGCGCGCACGTGTCGTAGTAGAGGCGCGCACGTAGCATGTACACGTATGTACAGCGGCCAGGGTGCAAGAAAGAAAATACGGCCACGTATGTGTACATACGGGCGGGGTCTCGAACGCCTACTCACGCATACGTACGGCCAGGGCTCGTGTACATGGCTGGGTCGGAACGGAGAAACATCGTCGTCGTCGTGTTCATGGGGAGGCAACGGAATGCGTCGTGTTCATGGGGAGGCAACGGAATGCGTCGTGTTCATGGGGAGGCAACGGAATGCGTCGTGTTCATGGGGAGGCAACGGAATGCGTCGTGTCCATCGGGAGGCAACGGAACGCATGGGAGCCAACCGGCTGGGTCAGAACGGAATGCGTGGTCGTGTTCATCGGGAGGGCTTGGACGGCACAGGCGATGGAAACGAGGCCTGGCATACCGCAAAATGGAGGAAATGGACCTTCTACGGTCGAAACGGGGGTCCTGTTGATCGGGAGGGTTGTGGCGTACCGCAAAACGGACGAAACAGACCTCCTACGGTCGAAACGGGGGTCCTGTTGATCCGGAGGGGTATGGCGTACCGCAAAACGGACGAAACGGACCTCCTACGGTCGAAATGGGGGTCCTGTTCATCGGGAGGGGTGTGGCGTACCACAAAACGGGACTCCACGGGATACTGTTCATCTCCACCGTCGACCTCCTCCAGCCTCCACGGGCTACCGTCGACCTCCTCCAGCCTCCACGGGCTCCTGTTCATCCAGCCTCCACCGCGCGCTACTCCACCGGCTACTGTTCAACCACCCCTCCACGGGCACCCCTCCACCGTCTACTGTTCATCCAGCTCTCCACACCACGGGGTCCTGTTCAACCACCCCTCCACGGGCACCCCTCCACCGTCTACTGTTCATCCAGCCCTCCACACCACGGGGTCCTGTTCATCCAGAGGCAACGCCACCGCTCACTGTTCATCCACCCCCCCCCCCCCCCGCAACGCTCACTGTTCATCCAATCGATCGGCTTCAATTAGCAGCAGTAGCGAAGGAATCGCTCGATCGGGTTCAGTTAACAGCCATCGATCGATCGCTCGGGTTCAGTAACGCGTAGCCTGTAGTGCAATCGCTCGGGTTCAGTTAGAGCCCAACGCCTCGCTCGGGTTCAGTTAGAGCCAACGCCTCGCACACACGCGCGTACGTGTACGAGGGAAACGCGCATCGCTCGGCCCCGACCTCCCACCATAACCGGGAACTCCCCGAAATTTCCCTCCCCCTCGCTTCCACCACGGTTTTTTCCGTCATGGACGGCCCAAAGAATGTCATGCAGCTGCGTCTCCGGCCTGCGCAGGACGAAAAGCCCATTTTCTGTCATGATTTTTTGTCATAGAAGTAGGAGCCCACCACATCTATGATGATACCGGGTTTTGTCACAATTATGGTCATAGAAGTGTCATATGTATGACAGGAAAAAAATTCGTTCGGCCCAAGATGTCACGGATGTGTCTTTTTTTTGTAGTGTATAGCTGCTTTGTAGCCCAACCACCAAAGAGAACCCAATGACACAATTAGTAGAATGGATCTAAGGCCCAACTTCTACTACCACACATGTACTCAGCTTGACCCTATACGCAATTGTCCGGTACTACTACAATACTACGCTAAGTTGCTAACATAATGATATTATTTTGTAGCCATGTTAACAACTCATTAGATTTGTTTGTTTTTGTGTGTATTTCTCTATGATTTAAGGGTTTTTAAGTTTCGATCAATGCCTATTTCTGTTTCCGTATCCGCTTTGTATTCACTCCGTGCCCGTTTCCGACAGTATCTGTTTCCGTATTCATTTCCGGTGTTTCCGTATTCATTTTCTGCTTCTGCAAAAAAATATGAAAACAAATATGATAGCACTCAGTTCCGTCCATTTCCGCTCCGTTTACATCCCTACTCGTACCTACACAAACAAATAAGAACCTTGCAACCAACGCGATAAAGGGTTGTCAATCCCTTCACGGCCACTTGCAAAAGTGAGATCTGATAGAGATGATAATATTTTTGGTATTTTTATGATAAGGATTGAAATTAAAGATTGCAAAGTAAAAGTAGATTGGAAACTTATATGATGGAAAATAGACCCGGGGGCCATAGGTTTCACTAGTGGCTTCTCTCAAGATAGCATAAGTATTACAGTGGGTGAACAAATTACTGTCGAGCAATTGATAGAAAAGTGCATAATTATGAGAATATCTAGGCATGATCATGTATATAGGCATCACGTCCGCGACAAGTAGACCGACTCCTGCCTGCATCTACTACTATTACTCCACACATCGACCGCTATCCAGCAGCATCTAGAGTATTAAGTTCATAAGAACAGAGTAACGCATTAGGCAAGATGACATGATGTAGAGGGATAAACTCAAGCAATATGATATAAACCCCATCTTTTTATCCTCGATGGAAACAATACAATATGTGTCGTTTCCCCTACTGTCACTGGGATCAAGCAACGCAAGATTGAACCCAAAGCTAAGCACTTCTCTTATTGCAAGAAAGATCAATCTAGTAGGCCAAACCAAACTGATAATTCAAAGAGACTTGCAAAGATAACCAATCATACATAAAAGAATTCAGAGAAGATTCAAATGTTGTTCATAGATGATCTTGACCATAAACCCACAATTCATCGGATCTCGACAAACACACCGCAAAAAGAGTTACATCGAATAGATCTCCAAGAAGATCGAGGAGAACTTTGTATTGAGATCCAAAGAGAGAGAAGAAGCCATCTAGCTAATAACTATGGACCCGAAGGTCTGTGGTAAACTACTCACACATCATCAGAGAGGCTATGGTGTTGATGTAGAAGCCCTCCGTGATCGATTCCCCCTCCGGCGGAGCGCCGGAAAAGGCCCCAAGATGGGATCTCATGGGTACAGAAGGTTGCGGCGGTGGAAATAGGGTTTCGTGGTGCTCCTAGTTGGTTTCGGGGTACATGGGTATATATAGGAGGAAGAAGTAGGTCGGTGGAGCTACGAGGGGCCCACGAGGGTGGGGGCGCGCCCAGGGGGGCAGGTGCGCCTCCCTGCCTCGTGGCGTCCTCGTTGATTTCTTGACATCCACTCCAAGTCCTCTGGATCACGTTTGTTCCAAAAATCACGCACCTGAAGGTTTCATTCCGTTTGGACTCCGTTTGATATTCCTTTTCTGCGAAACACTGAAATAGGCAAAAAAAAACAGCAATTTGCACTGGGCCTTGGGTTAATAGGTTAGTCCCAAAAATAATATAAAAGTGTATAGTAAAGCCCATTAAACATCCAAAATGGATAATATAATAGCATGGAACAATAAAAAAATTATAGATACGTTGGAGACGTATCGGCGGGTTACTCGTTCTTGCCCCGCGTGTGTTAAAAAGATTCCGCCCCTCAAACTGCGAAGGCAAGCGGTTTGGTGCCTTCTTCGAAAAACAACATTGGACGCATTCTGATCTAGACTTAGGCGGAAAGCTTCTGCCCTTATCCGCTGTGACTCGGCATCCATCGAAGCTCGCTCCATCGCCATCCTGGCGTACTCTGCATTAAGATCCTCTTAGGCTTTGGCCACCTCATCTCACACCTTTGCAAAATCTGCATTATGTTGTGCTTGATTTGCTGGAGTCACCTCCGTGGCTACCAGAGTCGTCAGGGTGCCCAAGAGCTCAGATAAAACCTCAGTCGGTAGCCAAACAGAGCTGCTCGGCCCAACTGTCGGAGCAGCAGTTGAACCGGATGTCATGGCAGCAGCTATTGATGAGTTTACCATTGATTGTGTACCATCCATAAAATAATTAGCCCTGCTCGACGGCTCATAAGGGTCCGTAATACTGTCGCCATCGGAATAGCCCCCAAGCCCGCCATCCTGAAGCTGATAGATTGATTTGGTTTCTCCGGTCGATGACTCATCACCTGAATAGATGGCCCTCTCTCCACCAGATGCAGAACCTTCCTCAAGATCCGCCCCATGAACAAAGCCAACAAAGACGTGCTTCCGGCCGGGTTGACACCTGGCGGGTCGTGCGCGCTGAGCTGTGTCGATGATGTCGGTGCAGGGGTCCGGCTTAGGCTCTGACTCGCTGATCTTGCTGATGAAGACGTGAATTCCGCCAAAGGGGGGCCGGTACCCGTACTCGATTGAGTCGGCCTCGGGGCCCCAGCTAGCGTCATCGATGTAGATCTTGTCGTGGCGACTCTTACTCATCCGGCCCATGGCATATCCTTCGATCCCTGAGAAGTTGCCCTTCAAGAACTCAAAATCGACGTGCTCTGGCCCCATGGTGGGCGCCAACTGTCGTGGATTTAACACGACAGATGCCCTTGTGAAAGGACTTAGGTGTGGAGCCATCGCAATGTAGGTTAGCTCGAAGGGGTTGAACGGGACAAAGGACACTGAGGTTTACCCAGGTTCGGCCCCTCACAACGAGGTAAAAGCCTACGTCCTGCTTCTAGTTGTATTGCTTGAGTTCCGATTACAAGGGAGCGATCACGCTTGACCTAGCTATCGATCAGTTGTTTCTTGAGTTAACCCGCCACCGGGTCTCGCCTTTATATACACAGGTCAAGGCCCGAGGCTTACAAGAGTCCGAGCTGGACCACACAATCGTGATCAGCTTGGTTTCTAAGTCGCCTTGCCTTGCCAGGCAAGTCACCATCGGGCGGCTCACACCTTCGAGTCTTGGACCGCCATCAGGTTTTGGGCTTCTACAGGCCCACCTCATAAGCCGCCACCGATTCTCATGCTTCACCTTCTTGGGCCTATCTGGGCCTTTTTCATGTTGAATCACCAACGGTGTAACCCGGTCCCTTCTAGGCGGGTCACACCTCGGGGTTATATCCCCAACACTGGTCCTGGTACTTTTCGCGAGGAAGGGTTGATGAAATATACCCCCGGTAACTTTTATGTGAATAGCACGGTAACTCACACATCGTAGACCTGATAACTAATGTATCTCGGTCTTGGTAAATTTGGTGACCGGGTGGGGGAGGGTGGTTGATGAAATATACCCTTGGTAACTTTTTGTGTGAATAACATGATAACTCACACATCACAGACGTGATAACTTATATGCCCCAGTCCTGGTAACTTTGGCGACGGTGGTGAGGGGTGGGGGAGGGTTGTTGATGAAATATACCTCTGATAACTTTTTTGTCAATAGCATGGTAACTCACACATCATAGACGTGATAACTTAGGTATAAACAATGCGGTAACTTTAGACCCGAATAAAAAGTTATTGAAACATACCCTGGTTACTTCTGTGCAAATAGCACGGTAATGTATGCATCCGGAGCTAATAACTTAGGTATAAATACCACGGTAAATTTGGCCCAGGGGAAAGAAGTCATTGAAAACATATCTTCGGTCACTTCTGCATAAAGAACATGTTAATATACATATAACATAACTAATAACTTTACGCTAACTTTTGACCAAAAAAGTGTTCAAACATGTCAACATGAGATCTAGTTTCGAAGTTCTCATTGCGATGAATTTTTTATGTGAAAAAGATTTTTTTATCAAAAACGATGGTTTGAGCTATAGAACATTTTACAGTTTCGAAATAGCAAGAATTTACAATGACATGAGGTTTCCTGTACTCTACTGCATTTGCATGTGGAGAGAATGTTGGAGAAGCCATTTTTATGCCCCGGTAATTTCTATGTAAACAAGATGGTAACTGGCGTACCACATAGGTGATAACTTATTTAGCCTAGGTATGGTAACTTTTTACCTGAAAAAAAAATCATCGAAACATACCAACATGAGATCTAGTTTTGAAGGTCTCGTTGTGACGATTATTTTATGTCAAAACAGTTTTTCAATCAGACCGGTGGTTTGAGCTACAAAATATTTTAAAGTCTTGAAATAAAAGAGAATCTTTTGCTGACATCATCACATTTTTATATTAGTTTGCATGCATATGGCAAGGTGTTGCATGTTTTTGCTCTCGCTTTTTCCTTAGCGGAGTGGGGCTGCATGCACATGATTAGTTAAACTAAGGTGTGTTTCGATATGTTGCTTAAATTCAGTACGTTAGGAAGTTAGCACAGTCCTAAAGACAAATATTGTAACTGTGTGCAACTACTGATAATTGGTTGTTGCTCAAACTTCTTTTTTTTGATAAAGTGTTGCTTAAACCCCTACTGGTTCGATAAACCTCAAGATCATCCACTTGAAAGAGATTGATGCTTGCCTACGACCTACTGCACGTGAGAGCCCAATAACTTTTCAGAAGTGAGGAAAGAATGGTAAATTTTGTTTATGTTGTACCCAAATTTTTGGTACAAGTGATGCAAATATAGATCAACACTATCAGCCGCCATAAAACAAAAATGCAGTGGTGGGAACCGAACCGTTTCTCAGTGTAATTCCACTGCTGCCGCGCTGCCTCATCTGCCTTCGCGCCGGCCAATTCTGTTTTCCGGCCAACGCTACCACTCCCGCAACTGCCAAAGCCCTTACCTAGCCGCACCTTTCATAGTTGTCGTTGAGCTTGCGCCGCCGTCTTGTCACGTTCAATCCCGGTCGTCCCACCATGCTTCATACCGTTGTATCTGCTCGCCGCCCGCCCCGAGCACCACATCACCATCCCTGCACTTATCCACCACCGGATTCCGCCATCACCGTTGTCGACCCTGGCGAGCTCCTCTTCGTCGTCAGATCTGCTTCCCGGCCTTCCGTCGTTGGATCGTCATGTTTCATGCGGTTCTAAAATTATAGGGCACCAATATTATGGATGTGTGGTGCCCAAAAACATTATCACCTAAAACCATGTTTAGGGCACTAGTTTTTTGGGCATGCGTTAGAGATGGTCTTATCGCGTGAAAGGAATGAGAGGGTTTCTGTTATACGACAACCCATAGTGGGAGTAACATAGATGACACCTAAGCAAAAAAATGTTGTGGCGGCGAATTAATGAGGAGAGTGATAAATTGAGTAACATAGCTAGTTACTCAGACTATGAGTAACATCACACATACCAAGATAGATGAATCTATAACCTAATAAATAAAGTGTTGCATGACACCACACATATGTTACTCCCTACTATAAAGGTACTCCCTCCGTTTTTATTTACTCTGCATATTAGAGTTGATTGAAGTCAAGCTTCGTAAAATTTGACCAAGTTTATAGAAAATAATAGACTTTTACCATAACGAACATATATGATGTGAAAGTACATTGAATAATAAATCTAATGTTGTTGATTTGTTATTGTATATGTTAATATTTTGTTTATAAACTTCGTCAAAATTTATAAAGCTTGACTTTCACCAAAGCTAATACGCGGACTAAATAAAAACGAAAAAATACTAGTAACGTAGACTAATAACATGCATATGTTACTAGTGTAAGTTACTCCCCACTATGGGTAATCTTTTTGTCTTTCTTCTCCTCCTTTTTCTTCTTCTTCCACAAATACTTGTCATAACTTAACTTAAGATAACTGACCACACATGTCATGTGGTCCCCACTATAGGTAATCTACTAGTGTAACCATGTCGCCAATCATCATAGCGCGCATTAAAACAAAACCACATGGGATTGTGGACCACTGAAAGGACAAACATTTGGGAAATCATTATGCATGCGCTTATCTTAAATGATCCTTACCAATCAGCATACCGCATCTCCAGTTTAGATAAGCGTACTACACTTGCCCGCATCTATTTTTCCACGACGGTCTACATAATGCTGCAC